>NC_041408.2:96883258-97083258 GCF_900747795.2 Erpetoichthys calabaricus
TATATATATAATATATATATTATATATATAATATACACACACACATAAACATTTATATACAGTATACATATATATACATATTCTACATATACACATCTACATATATATACACACATACATAAACACCACATAAGACTTACTGAGTGAAACGGGCTTTCATTGACAATCATGTTACGTTATTTTAAATGTTTCCTTTTTTTTCATAACCTCTTTAACACACTACTTCTCCGCTGCGAAGCGCGGTTATTTTGCTAGTATATATATATATATATATATATATACATATACACACATACATGCAGTTTTAATAACACAGAAATCAATATAAACATTAACATCATTATCATATGAGAATATGAAGTAATATATAAGAAGCACATTTCATATAAATATAAATTATTAAACAGTAAAATCTTCTTCTGTAATTTGCTACCGTGGCAATTTGTGTGTCTGTCCAGGATTTTAAATGACCTATAGCTCGCAAACCGTTGCACCTATACACTTGAAATGTGGTACACATATAGTACGTGACGTCTACTATCCGCTTTATGGGTGATGATTGTTTTAGTCTTTTTATCTTTATTTATTTTATTGTAGAATCAACTCCTATCTGCGCACAGCAGGGCAGGGTGGGCGGATGCGTATGGTGTATTCACTCCATGTTATCGTGCATTGCGCTGTCAGTGGTATTTTGATAAAAGAATTTGAACAACATATAAGAAGCGTATAAATTATTAAACAGTAAAACATTAACATTTAAGAAGTAAAGTTACATTAAGTACTACTGCTGTGCCTTCGGGTATACCTCATTTTTTGTTTGCCCATTACATGCTTAAATGTATACATTTTTTGGTGCACCTACCCGAGAACACGCGACATATAACCGAGCGTGGGAGAAGCATGGATTTTAAACACGCGTTGAGTTGATCTGCTGGTCTCCCTCGTGGAATAACTGGTAATGTTTGACTAAAATCTACAGCGAGTAAAACGACATTACCTCCTATTTTTTTTTTTTACGATCTCTGAGATCTTGCTTTTTTCGGTTCAAGGCTTCATAAGCTCTTTTATGTTGTATGGTGTACTTATCCCAAACCATCATCTTTGAATGTTGCAAGACTTTCGCCTTGTATGTAGATCGGGTAATTACATTCATTGCATTCCTAGTCTGAATCACAATGTGATTGTATGGGTGGTTACCTGGCAGTGTAGGGTTGCCACCCGTCCTTTAAAATACGGAATCGTGCCGCGTTTGAGAATGAAATTGCGCGTCCCGTTTTGAATCAATACTGGACGGGATTTATCCCGTATTTTTTTTATAATTTTTTTTTTAAAGCAGCGTCTCATGCAAATCATCCCACACGCATTTTATGAAGATGCCTCCTTTCCTACTTTTGATTGGGTAATACTTGATGTCATCGTTAGTTTGATTGGTGTTTTTAACTGTCCAGTCAGGAGGGCGTCTCTTTTTAGTACAGTACTCTGCAAAGTGTTGGCACTGAGATGTGGCGTCAGCGCCATACTTGAAGCCCTAACGTTGCGGTCAGCAAGTCGGCTAACATCCGCCATGTGCCGTCTTTCAGTTGCGAGAAGCAGATCATAGAATGGTTGAAACTGTTGCCCCTAACGTTGCGCCACGGCGTGTGGTTCGTTTATACCTGTGTTCTCATTAAACTTTTATCTCGCGAATATGTTATTGCAATCCGCAGCGGGAGCGTTTCTATAAACTTAATTTAAAGTTACGTTTTACACCGTGCTTTCTTTCCCTTATGAACATGCTTGTATGCTTAACTCGCTCCGTTCTCAATTGTTTAATTAATTTTTTGCTCTTAGCTGTTCGCGGCTCTTCCTCCATTTCCCCCTACTTCGTTCTTTTATCTCGCGAATATGTTATTGCAATCCTTAACGGGAGCGTTTCAATAAACTGATTGAAAATAGTTTTGCATTTACCTTTTTAGTAAAAGGCGAGCTTTTAAGCCTGAGAAATGAGCCCGTAAATGCACACGTTTAATTGCACATGTGTTAATATGTATGGTTACACAGTATTAAAAGACAGTGAACAACGTCAGTTACCTTTGTTCCCGCGTTTGATAAAAGGTGAGCTTTTAAGCCTGAGAAATCACCCCCGTAAATGCACACGTTTAATTGCACATGTGTTAATATGTATGCTTACACAGTATTAAAAGACAGTCAAAAATTAACGTCATTTACCTTCGTTCCCGCGTGTGACTCGTGCTGTAATCTCTTCCTTGTTTTAGTTCACGTGATTATGTAGGAGGCGTGATGACGTGATACGTGACTCCGCCTCCTCCATTACAGTGTATGGACAAAAAATATGTTCCAGTTATGACCATTACGCTTTGAATTTCGAAATGAAACCTGCCTAACTTTGTAAGTAAGCTGTAAGGAATGAGCCTGCCAAATTTCAGCCTTCCACCTACACGGGAAGTTGGAGAATTAGTGATGAGTGAGTCAGTGAGTCAGTCAGTCAGTCAGTGAGGGCTTTGCCTTTTATTATTATAGATATATGTGTATATATATATATATTATATATATGTGTATATATATTATATATTATATATATGTGTATATATAGATTATATATATGTGTATATATATATATATATATATTTATGTGTATGTGTGTGTATATATATAATATATATATAATATTGTATATGTATATATATGTATATATATATATATTATATGTATATATAATATATGTGTATATATATTATATATATATATACGCATATATTATATATATATTATGTGTATATATATATATGTGTATATATAGATATATATATATATATATACACACACTATATATACTATATATATAAATATGTGTATATATATAATTATATATATATGTGTATATATATATATATTATATATATATATGTGTATATATATATTATATATAATGTGTATATATATATTATATATATATGTGTATATATATATATTATATATATATATATATATATGTGTGTGTATATATATATATATATAATATATATATAAATATATATGTGTATATATATATGTGTATATATATATATATATATACTAGCAAAATACCGCGCTTCGCAGCGGAGAAGTAGTGTTGTTAAAGAGGTTATGAAAACGTAAAGGAAACCATTTTAAAAATAACGTAACATGATTGTCAATGTAATTGTGTTGTCATTGTTATAAGTGTTGCTGTCATATATATATGCATATACACATACACATATATTATATATATATATATATATATATATATATATATATATATATATATATATATATAATATGACAGCAACACTCATAACAATGACAACACAATTACATTGACAATCATGTTACGTTATTTTTAAAATGTTTCCTTTACGTTTTCATAACCTCTTTAACACACTACTTCTCCGCTCCGCGAAGCGCGGGTATTTTGCTAGTAATATAATATCCCTGGCTGAAAAATGGGTATTTTTTCGTGAGTTGTAAATGGTACAACATCCAAAACAGAACTGACTTTAGTTTGGAAAAATGACGGCTTTAAAGTGACCAGAAGTGACGTCATCTGGTCCGGACCCAGAAGTGATGTTGTCGAGACTGAATTGACATCAGCCGCTGTGTCGGGGACTAGAAGTGACATCATCAATGGCGCTGACACCTAGTGGGATTTCCCGAGGGTAGTCTGCAGAGGACGGAGAGAGAAAGTTAGTGCACCTCGCTAACCCCTGGTCTGGCATGGTACTACTATTATTTAAGACCTCTAGCTGCCTCCCATGCACACGTGCGTGACAATATCCAGTGTATGGTCGTAAAACTGATTAAGAAATCCACTCTTATCTTATTCATTGTTCCTTGTCCTTATAAGAACACTTATTTTCCTAATAAGCATACTAAATTTGTCATATCTGTTCATGGCTTTTTTTCCTGCTTATTTCTTAATCAAATTAAAACCTTGACTTTCAAATAGTTATAAATATTTGATATTAGTTTGAATCCTGGGTTAATAATTTTACCTTTTCTTTTTGTTTTTTCTATTGTATTCCTTTGAGTATTTGTGAAGCACTTTGAGCATCCCAAAGGTGCTATATAAATGAAATGTATTATTATTATTAGCAGTAGTAGTAGTATTAATATCATACAGCACCATGGGTTCAGGTTTGATTGCTAGCCTGGTCAGTGTCTGTATGGGCTTTGCATGTTTTCCCCATGTGTATTGGACTGAGTGTGCGTAACTTCAGATATTGTTTAACAGCTGGATATTAGACATGTGTCATTAAGCACTCTCAATTGCCAAAATGTTTTTATTCCTGCATGTGTTGTTAAGTGACAGTTTAGGCCTCACAGGGAGCTCCCACATTTTGCATGTTGCTTTTACAGTGAATGATCTGAGATGTTGCTATAACAGATGTTCAGGATTTGATGTAAATTGTATGCACATAGACATGCAGTAGATACATGGAAAAACTTTTAGCTCAGTTTCTGCCATTATTATTATTAACACAGTTAATTTAAAAAAGTATTTAAAAAAATAAGTAATGTAAGAATTTCCTAAAAAAACACAATGTTTTTGAAAGGGGTACATGACATATAGTCTGCATTAGGCTATATCTATAATAATAAAAGGCAAAGCCCTCACTGACTGACTGACTGACACACTGACTCACTCATCACTAATTCTCCAACTTCCGTGTAGGTGGAAGGCTGAAATTTGGCAGGCTCATTCCTTACAGCTTACTTACAAAAGTTAGCAGGTTTCATTTCGAAATTCAAAGCGTAATGGTCATAACTGGAACATATTTTTTGTCCATTCACTGTAATGGAGGAGGCGGAGTCACGTATCGCGTCATCACGCCTCCTACGTAATCACGTGAACTAAAAACAAGGAAGAGATTTACAGCACGAGTCACACGCGGAATCGAAGGTAAATGACGTTAATTTTTGACTGTCTTTTAATACTGTGTAAGCATACATATTAACACATGTGCAAATTAAACGTGTGCATTTACGGGGTGATTTCTCAGGCTTAAAAGCTCACCTTTTATCAAACACGGGAACAAAGGTAACTGACGTTGTTCACTGTCTTTTAATACTGTGTAACCATACATATTAACACATGTGCAATTAAACGTGTGCATTTACGGGCTGATTTCTCAGGCTTAAAAGCTCGCCTTTTACTAAAAAGGTAAATGCAAAACTATTTTCAAATCAGTTTATTGAAACGCTTCCCGTTAAGGATTGCAATAACATATTCGTGAGATAAAAGAACGAAGTAGGGGGGAAATGGAGGAAGAGCCGCGAACAGCTAAGAGCAAAAAATTAATTAAACAATTGAGAACGGAGCGAGTTAAGCATACAAGCATGTTCATAAGGGAAAGAAAGCACGGTGTAAAACGTAACTTTAAATTAAGTTTATAGAAACGCTCCCGCTGCGGATTGCAATAACATATTCGCGAGATAAAAGTTTAATGAGAACACACGAGGTATAAACGAACCACACGCCGTGGCGCAACGTTAGGGCAACAGTTTCAACCATTCTATGATCTGCTTCTCGCAACTGAAAGACGGCACATGGCGGATGTTAGCCGACTTGCTGACCGCAACGTTAGGGGCTTCAAGTATGGCGCTGACGCCACATCTCAGTGCCAACACTTTGCAGACTGTACTTAAAAGAGACGCCCTCCTGACTGGACAGTTAAAAACACCAATCAAACTAACGATGACATCAAGTATTACCCAATCAAAAGTAGGAAAGGAGGCATCTTCATAAAATGCGTGTGGGATGATTTGCATGAGACGCTGCTTTTAAAAAAAAAAATTATAAAAAAAAATACGGGATAAATCCCGTCCAGTATTGATCAAAACGGGACGCGCAATTTCATTCTCAAACGCGGCACGATTCCGTATTTTAAAGGACGGGTGGCAACCCTACACTGCCAGGTAACCACCCATACAATCACATTGTGATTCAGACTAGGAATGCAATGAATGTAATTACCCCGATCTACATACAAGGCGAAAGTCTTGCAACATTCAAAGATGATGGTTTGGGATAAGTACACCATACAACATAAAAGAGCTTATGAAGCCTTGAACCGAAAAAAGCAAGATCTCAGAGATCGTAAAAAAAAAAATAGGAGGTAATGTCGTTTTACTCGCTGTAGATTTTAGTCAAACATTACCAGTTATTCACGAGGGAGACCAGCAGATCAACTCAACGCGTGTTTTAAAATCCATGCTTCTCCCACGCTCGGTTATATGTCGCGTGTTCTCGGGTAGGTGCACCAAAAAATGTATACATTTAAGCATGTAATGGGCAAACAAAAAATGAGGTATACCCGAAGGCACAGCAGTAGTACTTAATGTAACTTTACTTCTTAAATGTTAATGTTTTACTGTTTAATAATTTATACACTTCTTATATGTTGTTCAAATTCTTTTATCAAAATACCACTGACAGCGCAATGCACGATAACATGGAGTGAATACACCCATACGCATCCGCCCACGGGCTGCCCTGCTGTGCGCAGATAGGAGTTGATTCTACAATAAAATAAAATAAAGATAAAAAGACTAAAACAATCATCACCCATAAAGCGGATAGTAGACGTCACGTACTATATGTGTACCACATTTCAAGTGTATAGGTGCAACGGTTTTGCGAGCTACAGGTCATTTAAAATCCTGGACAGACACACAAATTGCCACGGTAGCAAATTTACAGAAGAAGATTTTACTGTTTAATAATTTATATTTATATGAAATGTGCTTCTTATATATTACTTCATATTCTCATATGATAATGATGTTAATGTTTATATTGATTTCTGTGTTATTAAAACTGCATGTATGTGTGTATATGTATATATATATATATATATATATATATATATATATACTAGCAAAATACCCGCGCTTCGCAGCGGAGAAGTAGTGTGTTAAAGAGGTTATGAAAAAAAAAGGAAACATTTTAAAAAATAACGTAACATGATTGTCAATGAAAGCCCGTTTCACTCAGTAAGTCTTATGTGTGTGTTTATGTATGTGTGTATATATATGTAGATGTGTATATGTAGATATGTATATATATGTATATGTATATAAATGTTTATGTGTGTGTATATTATATATATAATATATATATATATATATAAAAGACAGCAACAGTTATAACAATGACAACACAATTACATTGACAATCATGTTACGTTATTTTTAAAATGTGTCCTTTTTTTTTCATAACCTCTTTAACACACTACTTCTCCGCTGCGAAGCGCGGGTATTTTGCTAGTCAAAAATAAGTATAAAACATGAGTATATGTGTATGGGGATCTTACTGCTCACAAATGATATCTCAAAAATAAAAAAGAAAGTGTTTTTGAAATTAAATAACTATTTGCTTAATCTTGTGGCAGGTTAAGGTAACAAATGATATCAGAACACACTTTTTATTTGATTCTTGCATTTTTTGATTATACTGCAAGCCTTGAACTGTCACATTATCAAGAGAAAGTGGAGTGGACTGTAAAATTATATGTATTAAGTTGACTGGTACAATATGAATGAGGTACAATTTGACAACTATAAAGAGAACTGTGTTTTTACACATGCAAAACTGTGCCTGTGTGGTCACTTTTGGTGAATAATACAAAACTAATAAAATGTAGCAAAGGCTAAATGTTAATTGCTGTAGAACTAAATAAAGCAAAAAAGCATAAAAATAATTAAAACTAAAAAAGATCTTAAGACTAGAAACCACTGCTAAGGTTGCAGACACTAAGATTTTCTTTTCCTTCTGCACTGGTTTTTGATTGTACCACCAGTAATCGCTTTGAACCTGTTAGCTGTCCATCTTCCCAGGCTCCCTTTCTTCCCACAGGCCTCATCTGGAGCCTTGTTAAGATCACTGATTCTATGATCCAGTAAGTGATAGTTGATGCACAGTGCAGCAATCTTTTTTCATCTTGTTTTCTGGGTTTTGGGGTCTTGAATTTTGCTGCTAAAGTTCCAGTTTTTTTAAATGGGGTAAGACCACCGGAGCCATCATCTTACATGTTGGAGTTACTGATATTAAACATTTCCATTCAGAATTTCTAAATAAAATGACTTTTCTAATTTGGTGAACATTTTTCAAAGTTCTTTACCTTTACTTTGTATCAAATGTGTTTTATAGCTGAATAACTGATTGATCAGCACACTGTGAAACTAAAGTCTAAACTTTTTAAATAACAGGGAGTTGTTTTGGAAGGGGTTTTACTGTGCAGGTGATGTGGACAAAAATAAAATGGAAGCACAGTTTTTATTGGATAATTTTAAGAATGCACTGAATAGTTTATGACTAGTTTGTTCCAAACATTATTTTTGAATTAGATTGTGACATCTCATTATATTACAGCTTTTGTAATTATAAATATCAGGCCTACAGTATCTTGTTGTGGTGTTTCTAGTCAACTTAATACACTCCATCTGCATAGTTGTGCAAATTTTATTTTAGGTGGCATGGATTACCTGCAATCACAAGGTGTCTATTTAATACTTTGATAAATATACCACCCCTCTTCTGGATAACAGCTGTGGCCACCAGGAGGTGCACCAGCTCCCCAAACACCTGACACACTAGACACAGGCACAAGTCCAGCAAAACACAAGTCTTTATTTCAGTGGGAAACGCTTTTGACTCGTTTTCCACCAGCAACGCACAGTACACAAGCACCAATAATAAAAGAAACACACAGCAATGCCTTTTCTTCTTCTCTTTCTCTTCCTCCCTCTCTGTCTCTTTCCACCCCCATTCCTCCTCCAGCAAGCTTTGTCCTCCACCTCCCGACTCTGGCTCTCCGAATGGAGTGAGGCGACTGTTTTTATAAAGCACCAAGAATTGCTCCTGGTGTCCCGTGATTTCCTTCTGATAGCATTTCCAGGTGTGGAGGGAGTGCTGCAATTAAAGGCTCAACAGTTCTCCATGCATCCCCTTGGGCGATGACCACAGACCACAAACAGGGCCGAGCTTCCAAGTTCAAAGCCTGTGGCACTGCACCAAGCAAGGGGGGCTGCCTCTGCCGTTCTGGGTGAGGTAATGCCCCGTACAAGTTCTCTGTCCTGGTCCTTCCAACACAAAGGCGTCCCAGCAATGCAAAAAACCCCAGCAGTCCATCACACAGCCCTACTACAATAAAGTCAGATGTATTAAATATTCCCCTTCTTTCTTTTAAGTCCTTTATCCTTTACAATTTTATTTCTGATTATAGTTTTGATGGTATATTTTTAGTTGAAACTTGGGTGAATAATACTCCTGGTACAGGAGCCCTCTTGGAGACGTCACCAACCAATTATGATTTTTCTACATTGTGCAAGAGAGGGAAATGAGGGGGTGGGCATAGTAACTATCCTTAAATAAATATTTCATTATAGGAAATGCTTACTCTGTACCTTTTCCTCTTTTTTCTGTATTGAATATTTAGGCTTTATACTTAATTGTCAAATTCCCATGCTTCTTTGATTTGTTTATAGATCTCCTAAGCTCTTCATGTGTCTTTTCTAAAGAAGTTTTCAGATTAATAGTCTATTTTAAATATACCATTTGATAAGGTTATTATCTTTGTTGACAGAAACATCCACATTGATGTTGGCACTGACTGAATAGGCCTGGATTTTTTTTGTCATTGTTAAATTCTGTGTTTTTGTCAACATGTCAGTAAGCCTTCCCTTCAATATGGTCATACTCTTGATCTAGTTACTGCAATTATCGAGGTGGCCTTCACTGAGCATTTCTGTTTATTTTTCATTACCATTTTGAGAGCAGACATTTTTCCAATGTAACCCTGAGCATATTGGTGAAAAGGCATTCCCTTAATCTTGAAGTGGCTACTGGTTTGCAAATTGTATTAACAACATTTCCCTACTTACTCTTCCCTGATCTCTTTCTGATGGAAGCATTTGACAACATACAGGAGCTCCAATGAAATTTAAAATTACATCATCATGGAGAAATGAGACAATTAAGCGTCTTACTGTAGGAAGGCACAACTCAAGCTAAGAACATCCACAATTCGAGTTCATTTAAATATTTACAGAAAATTATTTAATACTCCACATTATAATAACACTAGCTGTGCTGTAAAAAGTCCGGGCTCCTGGAAACTATTTAAATAGTTATAAACAAAATTGAAATGCAGAGTCAGTGGTTTCGTTTTGCGGACATGCTTGCCCCCTTGTCTATCAGTGGCTAAGCGAATTTCTTTCTCCGCAAAGGTTTTGTTTTGCCGATGTGCTCGCCTCGCTTGTGTTTTAGCAGCTAAGTGAGTTTGTCTTTCATTGGCGGTTTCACTTTGGCAACTTTGGAGTCACTTTCTTTCAGCTTCATGCTGTAGCCTCGCACTTCTTTCTTCTTCCGACTTGTTAACTTGGGGCCCCCTTGCCGGCTCTTTAAGCATTATGCTGTAGCCTCGCACATCTGGGCTGGACAGACAGACACACACACTTCCACACGTAGACATTTATATATAAGACTAGTTTGTATTCAGTATGCAATAGGTTTGCCATCTATGTCAGAGGCAAGATTACATCTGTCGAGTTACAAAGTTACTCCAAATGCCTAGCTAGCTATGTCCACCAAGCTGGCCGATGTTTCACTGTGGAGATTTTATGATCTTATTTTATGCTGATGACTCTGGCATTGCATCATGATTAAAATTATGTCTCTTAAACTCTCTAATTGTTCTTTGGACATTGTTTCAAGTATGTTTTTTTAAAGCTATTTTTGACTGCGTTGAGAGAAATATTTTTAACATTGCAAATTATTCTTTGGTTTGTGGTATTTTTTCAATTGAGTTGAAAACTGCATTGTGACTTCCTAATAAAACAACCTTGATCCTTCAGTTTTTAACCATTTCAGACTAATTTTTGATTCTTCATTTTTTACCAAAGTGCTTCAGAAATTGCACTTGATTCAATAAAGTAATCATTTATATAGGACTAATATCCTCGTGAATTTTCAGTATGGCTTTCATGTACACCACAGTATTGAAACTGCTCTTGCGAAGGTTATTTATGACTTGAGGCAGAATATGGATGTGAAGAAGCCGTCCATTCTTGTGGTGCTTGATTTAAGCTCTGTATTTCATACAGTTGATCATGATATTCTTTTTGACAGTTTAAACAGGTGGAGTAGCCTTTCTATTTCAGTTTTATGCGTCTTTAAAAGCTCTCTACCAGCAGGAACTATTTAGTTTGAATTGGTGATTTTTCATCTATAGTATTTTCTAGATCTTGTGGTGTCCTTCTGAGCTTCGTTATGTGTTCTGTTTTACTCAACTTTTAGAGTACAGGCTTCCTCTCTCAGTTGTAATTTTTCTTTAATTTATTGATTAATTGTGTGAAAGATAAAGACATTGAAAAGGTGTTATTGACAACATTTAAGAATATGAACCAAATTTATAAAACATTACAATTGTACATGTCTTACATGTTTTTCTTTCACATAGAAAAATAGGCAACCTTAAACATGCTAGCTTGTGACTTTATTATTTCAGTTTCCTATACAATGTGACCAGTTTCTGATTCCAGGTAGCAGTGAGGATACATTTTTGCATAAAGGCCCTTTTTGTGCAATTTAATTCTTTGTGACCTAAGAAAAAAAGTCTACCTAATAATACTTTGTTATTTTTGTCAGTGATAGTTCACCCTATCATTAAGTTCTTTACATACTCTGATTCATTATAAATTCAACTTTCCCAGTATGTTAGTTATAAAATACACTGTATAAAGTAAAATTGTGAAATCTTTGTATAAAAATACAGAACATCCATAATAATGGAAATATTTTTTACATTTTTATTGTTAAATAATTAGAACAAATTAGAACAAATGAAATTGAATGAAGTAAAAGAAAAAAACAAACATTTTGTGAACTGATGAAAGTTACTTCAATTCTGTACCTTCTTATTCACAATTGTATGTCATCTTTTTGTAGCCCCCCTTCACCTCCATGTTTTTTGTTTTGCCCCAGGGCATACATTTGTATATGACTCAAAAGCAGTGATTGATTACACTATCAAAAATGGATGCTTTCTGACTGGGAACAAATTCAGGTTTGCATTCATTTCAGGCACTATGCAAAATAACACGTGGCTGTATTAATATTACAATAAAATGTAATAGGGAAATAGTGTGCAAATAGACAAGAAAAATAAATTGTGACATTTTCATTGTAGAAACAATGCAATCACACAAACTGAATGAAAAAAATGAAAAAAAAAAACTTATTGATAAACGTTATTGTGAGTCTGTGCTGTCTTTATTTACGAGTATATGCCCACCTCTAGTGGCACTGGCACTTACTGTTAGATAAGAGTTTTACATGAAATCTTATATGCATGACTAACATCACTCTGAATCACAGTAAGACACATTGAATTTGCCCAAGAGCAGGACAAAGGGTGATGACTCACCAGGCAGAGCATGATAACAAACCCTAAAGCATAACTGGCACAGCCATACAGCACAGCTGTACACATTCTTTATACACAGAAATAGAAAGTAAAATATAGAAACAGAGTAAAAATAATTAAGGAAATAAGTAAAGCTAGATAAACTAACGTACAAATAACTTACATGTCATCTGCAGGTGTTGCCATGGAAATGAAACGGGCAAAGAAAACTCTTTCTGCTCTTCCTTGCCTAACACAAGCACTTCCAGGTCTACTATACTTGTACACACTTTCTTGCTGCAATTTTGTATCAAAACACAAAGAAAACACTAACAGTAAATTGTTTTGAAGAAAGATATAGGCACAGCCATAACATTCAAGCTAATTTTGTGAGTCTGGTACTACATCAGATCATTTCCAAAACGTATTAACTGGCAGAAAGAAAGCATATTTGGGATTGGCTAAAGAAGTCAGAAAGCTAAAACAGGCAACTGAAGCTGATAACATCACCAATAAACATAGGATGTGACGGCCATACATAAAATGGGCCATGGCAGCCTTGAAGCTAGTGAATGCACATGCAAGCGTCATACAGTATATGCTTGAAAAGCTCAGAATGTCTGCTTTTACATGAAACATGAATCCGCTTTATATATCAGGCTGACTTGTAATAAGTAAAGCTGATACTAAAGTGCTGCTAGGCAAATAGGGATAGAGATATCAGTAAAGTTCTCATCATCTGTGACACAAAGACAAGTGTTGTTTTGATAAGTACGCACGATCTAAACTAAGTAAAGCTTGAATAAATCTGTATATCTATAAAGCAAACTATTCCAGTGGGGATAGGAGCTATACTCCATAAAAGAAGCACAGCCTATAGACTAATGTGAAATTTTATCAGAATCAGCAGATTCAGTACTTTTTATAGGAAGTGAAATGTCTTCATACAGTGAATTGTACAGTTGTCTATAATAAAATTAGGAGTAATCGTGGAAGTGACAAACTCAGATATTGTTCATGGACTCCTTTTAACTTAATACTGTTATGTATGCAAAGTATATTCTTTTAGTAATATACGTGCATATATATATGCTGTATATTGTCATTCACACGCACTTAGGGAGCAGCTGACAGGCTCAACAAAGTTTGATAACACAAAGAAAGCAGGTTTTGTACAAGGCAATAATATCTCTCTCTCTTATTCAACAGAAATAGAAAAATAGAAAAATAAACGCACTCTGTTGAAGACTGGCAGATGATCCCACATGCACAATAACAAAGCCGTTACTTCCGACCTCACCTAATGACTGCACTTCTGGCTTCAACTTTCCATGTCATTTCCGCCCTTCCGTTTTCCAGGAATTCCTTCTGTATCTAATTTCCTGCGAGTTCACTATCATAATCCATTCACCTACCAAAATGTTGTCTTCTGTTCATTTATTGAATGTATCCAGTCTAGAAAGGCTACTCTGGACCTTATACTATACGGGGCTACCATTCCAAATCTTCATGAGTGTGCTGTCTCTAATTCTTTCTTCACAATATATATATTACATATAAGCATCTACGCGTGGAAGTGTGTGTGTGTGTGTGTGTGTGTGTGTGTGTGTCTGTCCAGCCCGGAAGTGAGAGGTGGAGTCGGGGTAAGGGCTTTGCCTCCGAGGAAACAGAAAACTCGCTTAGCTGCTAACACAAGCGAGGCCAGCATGTCAGCAAAACGAACGTCCAAAGAAATACAAAGTCGCTTAGCCGCTAACATTGGCAAAACGCTATCCCTTTTACTTTTCCTCCTGACACTAATGCACAAGCAATGCGAGCACATCAGCAAAACAAAACATTCTAGGAGAGAGATGCCCAGAGTAGTTCCTTTCAATTACCTGACCTCGGGCTTTGTACAGGAAGGGCTTACATAGCTAGTGTGTGTATATATATATATATATATATATATATATATATATATATATATATATATATATATATATATCAAAGTCAAAGTGAACTTTATTGTCATCTCAACCATATACAAGTATACAGACAGACGAAATTGTGAAGCTCAGGGTCCACAGTGTATCAACATGAAGTGCAAATAATAAATTAGAAATAGATTTAAAATGAAAATTTAAAATTAAAACACAAACAAGACATTCTGCAAAGACAAGACAAAGAAGTAGCAGCAGTATTGACGTGTAGTTAGCAATATGAACATTGATGCAATGTGTGGTATTTGCAATCTAGATACATAAATATAGTCAATAGATATGTAATATAATAAATAAATAATAGATATAGATAATACAGAAATTATCAGTGTATGATAATAGTTGTTTAAGACATGTGTAAACAATGACAGGTCAGAGTGTTTCACAGCAGAAGGATATCAAAAGTGTCAAAATACTTAAAGGTCAGTATGAGATTTTCAGTTCTTTTCTACATGCACACTCGTCTTTGCAGGAAAGTGTTTTTAGAGGTGGTTGAGGCCATGTGGAAGATCCCAGGGGGCAGCATGGTGTTAAGGAGTCTGACAGCTTGGGGGTAAAAACTATCCTGCAGCCTGGCAGATCTGGCTCTGATGCTGCAGTATCTTCTATTGGATGGCAGAAGTATGAAAAGTCCATGTGAGGGGTGCAAGGGATCCTGCACAATGTATTATATATATATATATATACTGTATAAAATACAAAGTTGATTCAGAAATATTCAGTTTCACTTTCTGCACACTCTAGTGCTGTAGATTTTACTTTGAAATTGATAAATTTGCCAGTTTTGCCCATCAATCTACATTTAATAACCCATAATGACAAAGTGAAAATATTTTTAGCGAGGTTTGCAAATTTACTAGAAATTAAAAACTGAATATCTTGTTCATATAAGTATACAATTTCTCAATTCAGTACTTTGTACAAGCCCATTTGGCAGAAATTACAGTTTTGTGTCTTCTTGGCTAAGTCTCTTCCAGCTTTGCACACCTGGATTTGGACAGTTTATTCCATTTTTTCCTGGCAGACCCTCTCAAGCTCCGGTAGATTTGATGGAAAGCATCTGCAAACTGACATCTTCAGGTCTTTCCACACATGTACTGTGAGGTTTAAGTTTGGACTTTAGCCAGGTCACTCAAGGACAGTCAGAGACTTGTTCCATAGCCACTCCAGCATTGTCTTGGCTGCATGCTTCTGGTCGTTGTCATGCTGGAAGGCAAACCGATACCCCAGTTTGAGGATGTATGCATTTCTGAGCACGTTTTCTTCAAGGACTATTCTGTATTTGGGTGAATTCATCCTTACCGCAATTCTGACCAGTCTCCTGTCTCTGTTACTGAGATGTACTCTCATACCACCACATTGATTCACCATAGGGATGGTATTAGGGAGGGGATGAGCAGTGACTGGTCTTTGCCAGACACTGTGTTTGGACACTGACTAAAGAAATCATCTAAGAAACAAATGTGACAAACTTTGATATGAATTTCTATGGTGCATTCCTTGACATGTGTTCAATAAGTAATTAAAAAGTGACAATCTGATATTTACTTTAATAAAAGTGACAATCTGATATTTACTTTAATGGTAAGTTCATCTTCTTCATGTTTACATATTTCAGTCATTTGTCCAAACCTGTTGGTTACAGTACAGATTGAAAGCTTGAGCCCACTACAGGAATAACAGCACCAGTGGTAGTACATCACAGCACCCTTACACAAACACCAGCAATTAGTAATTAACAATACAAGATTTTTTTGTCTGTGAGTTTGCATATTCTCTCCACACTTGCCTAGTCCACCTGCTGAAATGATCCGCTGTCAGAAAATATACAGGCCTGTTAGAGGTAAAAAAAATTGTCTTTCATAGCATAAAATAAAGTTTACTTGCACTGGAGATTCTTTTCTGTGCTTCTGTTTAATGTCACCTCAAGTGATGCAATCACATTGACTGACAACCATATAACTAGCAGAGAATAATTAAAGTGTCTAATATATTCTGTATTGGTAGCATAATGCCATGTTACTATGGTTTTTAATATAGTCAGAAAACAATAAAATGTAATTATGTGAATGATATATGCAATAGAGAACAAGTTGTAAGAGTAACTGTGCAAAGTGTCTATTTTTTAACCAACTGTAAAACAATGAAAATATTAAAGGTTTAAAAATTTGAATCATTATATTAAACAAGGTCGAATATTAAAAGAAAAACGTTCAGGTTCCATCCATCCATTATCCAACCCACTATATCCTAACTACAGGGTCACGGGGGTCTGCTGGAACCAATCCCAGCCAGCACAGGGCGCAAGGCAGGAAACAAACCCCGGGCAGGATGCCAGCCCACCGCAGGGCACACACACACAGACACCAGGGACAATTTAGGATTGCCAATGCAACTAACCTGCATGTCTTTGGACTGAGGGAGGAAACCCACACAGACAAGGGGAGGACATGCAAACTCTGTGCAGGGAGGACCCAGGAAGCGAACCCAGGTCTCCTAACTGCGAGGCAGCAGCACTACCCACTGTGCCACCATGCCGTCCCAACTTTCAGGTTTGTTAATCAAAATGTTTATTGAATGACCAACTAATACATTTTAAGAAATATCTTCAATTAAGCAAATTTGAAAATAATTCTTATTATCTATCCACTAGATTTAGAAAATTTCATTTTCCCTGTATGTGTTGTTAGAAGTATTCTTACAAAGGGTACAGCTACCATTTGAGTTATATAATTAGTAAACTAACACACTGTGCCAATCTGCCAGTCATACTGTTCAATTTTTCAGCCAGATGAAGTAATTAAGTTTTTTTTTATGATCAGATTATTTTTTGCTACTTAGATTGACACATTTGTTATTAGAGGCAGATTGCAGGATTTTCCTTTTTTATCTGTTTTTTCAATCAATTCTCAGATAATCCTGTTAAATAATTAAAATTCATTCAGTGCTGTTATATCACCAAATCAAGTTTCTTATTTCTTGTTATTTTTGTACTGTATAAGTATAAAGGATCTTGCAGAAAATAAACTTGTTTTCTAAGATTGTATTGCCTCGAATCTGGAGGTAAGCTTTGCAAAGGCTTAGCTAACAATGTCATTGTGTAGCTAGTGATTTATAGAGGAGAGACTAGAAGAAGAGTAAGTACAGTTCTGGTGTCTTAGTGGAAAACCTCAGTAAAGAACATAAACATTAAAAATCTGTTTGGAAGGTCTTATAAGTCACAAAGTAAACATCACAATGTGTCAATTTACTCTTAAGAAATACTTAACAATACCCTGTGGAAGCAGCTAAATCACAGGCCTTATGATTTTGCCCACAAAGGCTTACTTCAGTCTCCTGGGGTCTCATGTATAAAAGGTGTGTACGCACAAAAACGTTGCGTACGCCTCTTTCCACGCACAATTTAAAATGTACAAAAACTAAGCCAAGCACATTTTCATGGCAGTCTCACACTATTTTGCAAATTTGTGGCACTTAGAGTCAAAGCAATGCTACTGTTTCTCTGTGGTCTCCCTTTTTTCAGATTTGCATCAATTACACAAGATTTATCAAATACACCAAAATTATTTGCATATCGTTCACAAATTTAATTCACTTGATTGTAATCATTCTGTAACAATATAATGGTGCACAGAATGGCCAAACTATTCCAAATACCATAGCTGCTTTAAGCATTGTTAGAAGACATCGCAAATGGAGGAATTAGAAACGAGCGCGTATTTATAGATGTTGACGATGACTAGCTTCTAAGCTGATTTCAGTTTCTAAAAGCAATCCTCTTGGAGCTTTACAAAGGCAGACTTTAAGGAATTGTGCTATACCTACTCCTTTGCAAGTTTTGTCCACCCTCAGGTTTTTAGCCACAGGAGCTTTTCAATGTGAATTTGCTGATGATCGGGTATTTCACAAACATCACTGAGTTGCACCATGCCAGCTGAATATTATGATACTGTATATCAGGTTGTCATTCAGATAGATAAGATTTCCTTACACTGTGGTTGAACTGGCAAATATAAAAGCACAATTCATAGCAATATCCAGTTTTCCAAATTTAATCTGAGCGGTCCATTGCACGCACATTACTATTGTAACGGTGCTGGACAAATTACACAAAATTTAAAAGAATGACCTGCCATTATATCATCTATTGCAGGAGAACCTATAAAAGCGGTAACTTTGCACAGTCACGGGTGCTTTTTCAGCTAGTACAGTGTAATATGAGTGCTATATGGCGCCCGACCCGGCACAGACTCAGGCAGAGGCACGTACTTAATAAACAGTCTTTTATTTCTTCTTCAGCCGTGGGGCACGCCTTCCCCGTGTCCCACAGGCCCAACACAGTCCCAAAAGCACTTAAATACAGTACAACAAACACTCTCTCTCTTCTCCCTTTACCACCACTCCTCCTCAGGCTTAGTCCTCCTCCTCCCGACTCTGGCTCTCTCGAGTGGTGGTGGCTGGCCTTTTTATACCCCACCCGGAGGTAATCCAGGTGCTTGATTACCTGGGCCTAATTGTGTTTCCGGGTGGGGCTGAGGAACTGACCAGCCGGGCTGCAAAGTCCATGCAGCTCCCCCTGGCGGCCATCTGAGCTCCCAACCAGGCTGTGGAGGACTCCATGTTCCATGGAGCCATGTGCCAGGCTGGGGAACCATCATCCGCCAGGGAGGCTGCCACCAAGCGTCCCGGGGGAGGTATTGAGCTGCCCGTGGTGGCTCCCCCGGAACAGATGCAGCAGAGGCATCCCTGCCAGGCATGCAACCCGGCCGTCCTTTACAACAGCAAAAGGCAAGTAGTTCTTTTAAGCATAGTGAGTCACCTCAAAGAGCCACATATATAGCAGAGAATATATCCATTGTGTCACACAGTGCCGATGCTACACCACAAAGGCATCACAGAAAGTGTGTTGCATCGTGGAAGCATGTAGCGTGCTGCGTAATGTGGCACACAATTGTGACTTGCCCATACCCAAAGATATGCAGTATGATGAATCTGACCCTGACATACCAAATGATCAGCTAAATCAGACAGCATTATAACTTCATTTGAATATATTTAGCAGAATGTAAAAACAGCATTTACTTTTTTAACCAATTAATTTAATTTATTGTCAATATCACATAGTACAGCCCTTATATTCCTTAGTTCATTGGCCACATCTCTTACAGCATCCACTATTGCATTTTGTGACTCCAGAACAGCATCTGTCAGCTCGCAGCCAGATGGTTGTCCAGCAGTTTCCGAGGCAAAGATATGTGTCCAGCCAAAGCCCAAAGATGTGCTGGGCACAGCAACATCATGATCGCATCCTCAGCACTTGGGTCAGCTTTTGTAATATTGTCTGAAACAGAATAAACAGACGGTGGTTTGTGACTTGCCTTTTCACGGCGAGTTTGATATCTGAACACTTCTTTTATTTTGGGCACTGTGTGACTTTCTGAACTTGAACTTTTGAGTGTCTCTGCCATGCTGCATCAGTCCATAACTTCCTTTTGTTGTTTATGCCACTTCTTAAGCCAACAAATAGAATGTTTTTCCTTGCCTTCACTTCTCATTTGCTGAAATTCTTCTTTTTCCCCGTACTTTTGCTATTGTCTTTTAACAAAGCACTGAAAGGAAGGAACTATTTATATTGATTTGCATGTTCAAATATGCAAAATACTGAGAGGAGTCGGGGTGGGGCTGTAGGCTTGTATACGTGTGTCAAATTTCATGTTCATTGGGATTTATAAAGGAGAAGCGCGTGAAACTTGGCGCACATTTCCAGTTTTCTCTGTACACCATGTTTTAGTGTAAATTCTATGCACAGCATTATATACACGGTTCCTGGTCCTATATAACTAAAAGTGAGCCCCTACCTAACTAAAATAGCCCCTATTGCAAACACCAGTGTCATAGAAGTATACAAAGACAACCAAAAATAAATAAAAGAAATATCACATGCACAGAAGTAAAACTGTGCAAGAATACAAACAAAAAGAAAAAAAAAGACAAATTGGAGAAAACTATCAAAATGTCAAAGTATTTATTTGAATATTATATTGGGTTTGTATCTATTAATTTCATTTTTTGTCACTTCTATAATTTATCCACACCTGTCTGTTGGTTATTTTATGTTATTTCTTTTGTTTGTAATTTTTCCCTAATCCCTTATCATCAATTGTGTATTTTATCTATTAATCAAGTAATTGCAACCCAATTGACTACAGCACCTGTGATTCCTAATTTCCAATCACTTTTGACTGAGCCCCCTTATATAATTCCAGATGCCTTAACATCAGTGTCATGGTATTATTTCCTATAGTTGTAGTTGCCCTCCCCCTTTTATCCAATAAGCTTTTAGCTTTTTATCATTTAGGTTCTGTTGCTTCTTGTGTTTTACTTTTGACTTGTTCTAAGATTTCTGAGTTTAGAATTTTGGACAAAATTGCTGTGATTTTATGTCATGGTTTGTGATGTCTTCCACGCAGTATCAGCTTAAGTAGCATTTCTGACTGTTATCTGAGTTTCTAAAAATATTTTGTAGGGCTCACATAAAGAATTCTTGGTTAAAGTATTGTTTGTCCTGCACCCCCAATAGTTTTCTAAAGTTTCTTCATCTACTTATGCTTGTTACTTGCCCTTTTACTTTTAAAGCTCTAGCAGAACAATCTGTGTTTGGTTTCCTTTGTCTGTTAGCTTATGCCTGTTATACATTTCTTTAGATTCTTCTTTTTTTGAATTTTAATTTTAAGATGTTGATTTTTTTAGTCCTAACTAAATTTATTGAATTAAACTAAATTACTTCTAGTTGCATTTCATTTGTAATTAAAGTCATGCAACTGCTAGAATTGCAGAGGTTCAGGTATTTATTATGACGAAAAAAGCTCCAAAATTTAAGTAGATTTTTTGCAGTCTTTAGTAAAATTTTAAAAGAAACACACACACACCCACACACGCACACACACACACACACACACAAATAAGTAAAGAGAGGAAAAGAAAATCCATAACCATGCAAAAAAGAGAGGTTTCCTTTAAGAAGTTTACAGTTTTATGCTTACGATGATTCTGTTGTTGAAGGAATATTTTTCTCTGTGCTGTTTTGGTATCATCAGAAAACTGTGTACCTTCTTACCCAGCTATTTCACGTCACTTCTACTGAGTCACTAATGCGTAAATCAGACAAAATCATAATACAGAAAACTTAAATCAGATGTTATGCATCTGGCATGACTTTTATATGGGGAAGACGATTACCATACACACACTTACTTGGCCACACACACTGGGTTGCATGACCAATTTATTGTCACGGTGCAATGGCAATCTTCAATTTCTGAAGTGAATAGAAAATATTATTATTATTATTATTAATAATAGGATAAACAAAAAACACATAAAATAGCATAAAGCTGCATTCTACAGATTGTAGAACCAGACAATTTAAAGTTGCAAAAATAGAAAAATCTGTGTATTAAAAGCAAATTTTTTGACTTCCTTCAGTTTCTAATTCCTGCTCTTACTGGAGTAGAGAGATGGCCCATCTTAATGTAGTCTCTGTACATTTGTGTTGTGTATGTGCGTTGCATAGAAAGAGTATTGGACTAGCACGGTGAATCATTTTTATTTCACTTGTAACTTGAGAGACTCTCAGATTTCCATTGTAGATAAACAAAACTCTGGAACGAATCTGAACCAATGATGCTGCTGAAAATTGGCAGGAGAAGGTGGTCTCTGTTATATAGTATAGGAAATTGGGAGCATTGGAGCTACTGAAGATGTTTGGTCCATTAATTAGTAATTAGTTGTGCTACCTGTCCCAGAAGGGTTGAAATCTAAGTAATCAATGTACACCTTATGTTTTTTACTTGATATGTGGTTTGTCCATTTGGTCTGGTATAAAAATAAATAAAGTCCTTTCCCTCACAGTGGCCTTTTCCTTTTCTGACAGAACCACCTATTTGCAGGGAAGATGTGGAGGTTGTCAGTACCACATTGGCCTTGTTTAGTGACACTAGCCTGGTCGGTAAACCAACCCAAGGCACATATACATCGATTTAACAATATTTTCTCTCATTTAAAGCTGACCACACAACATTATCTGTCATTAGCAATACAGATATAAACCTCAATCATGTGGTCTGAGTGGGTACAAGAAAGTCACTACTACACTGCTGTTAATGGCATATAACATTGTACAACAGTATAGAACATTAAGTCCAATTTCCTTATTTTTAGACCCTTATTTGGTATATTTATCCTAATTTTTACATTTTTTTTTACAATGCTAAGTGTTTCACCCATTTTTAAATTTTTCTTCCTCAAAGATATAGGTCTCATCCATTACGGGACATGGACGTCTGAAACAGAGCTTCGTTGCAGCGGCTTTATTTTTTCTCTTATTTCTTATTATCCTGAGGTATCCTGTATTTACCCAACCCAAGGAGTTTCTACTACAGTATATAAACATGAGTAAGAAGAAAGGGGGTCAGAAACAAATGGAAAAGAAACTTAAAGCTACACCCAAGTCTAGAAAGGCATCAAGCCCAAGTGCAAAGTACAGCCTTTCAGAGACTGACCTGGAACAGGCAGGCAAAAGCAGACTTCCCAGGACCCCGCTCCACTGTGAAAATGGGAGCGAAGTTGGAAGTGATGCAGGTCATCATAGCTCGCTGATTCCAGAAGATCACTTGAAGCTAGAAATGGCCTTGCAGTCCACGCTTTCATCTACTCCTTGCGAGCCAGAGGCATCAGCTGTAATTGGGGTTGCCACTTCACCCATGGAGCACGAAAGCCGAAACGATTTGTCCAAATTCAAGGAAATGATCACATCATTTGCCACGGCCACAGGCATAAGTGAGCTCAAGAAAGACATTCAGAAAAATATGAAGAAATAAATAAATAGCTTGCTCAAGACAAACGAGAAGCTGTGGCTGGAGATGCAAGAGTTGCGACAGGATTACGAAGACTTGGAAAAAACGTATATATAATCGTTTTGATGCCACCTTTAAAAGTATGCTGAGAAAAATTGAGGAGCACATTCAGGAAAATGTGTCTAAACTGGGAGAACTTGCCGATCAGCAGGAAGACGTTAAGCAGACATTCACGACTCGATTTGAAACAGCGGAACATTTTGCATCTACCGCTGATGGAAAAGCTACAGCTGCAAATTCCGAATACAAAAAACTCAGAGACAGACTTGCTGTTCTGGAAGATGGATGCAGAAGGAATAATATTAGAATCAAAGGTCTACCTGAGAATCGTGAAAGTACAAACCCAGTGAAACTCTTAGCTGAACTATTCTCAAAAATAATTGGAGAGGACTTTAAATCAGATACCGAGACAGCCGCAACTTATTGCATACGTGGATCAAATACCTCTAAACCTAGGACTTTAATTGTCCACTTCGAGAGTTTACAGTTTAAGCTTAATGTAATGGAACTTCTCAGACAGAAACAAGAAATTATATTTGAAAATAACCACATTTGTATTTTCCCTGATTACTCACCCTCAACAGCTGCTAAACGTGCAGCTTTTTAAAACATTAAGCAGTGGTTACGGAAAGCCAATATCAGATACAGCCTCTTGTATCCTGCCAAACTGAAAGTGGATATTCAAGACAAATATTACATCTTCTTCACCAAGGAGGAAGCAGAAAAGGAGTTAAGAAAGCTGATCCTGACACTTTTTTGAAATATAATAGTGAGTTGCATCCTGTCACGGCATGGCAAGAAGATATTACCTGCTGTCTGATCTGCTTGCAACGATACATGTACCATAATTATACATCCTTTTTTCTTCTCTGACACTTTTTGTTTATGTTTTAATTACAATTATAGGCATATGTGTGGAAGAAATTAAAGTGGGTTTTTTTTCTACTATTCTAAAGGAGACTGTTTAACACCATACCCTTGGTTTATTGTTATTATTGCATTAGGGTTTATTATGCTTATCCAGGGCCACTTTTTAATACCATCCCCTGGGTTTACTGTCTTAGTATTTCAAGACTGGTGAAGATTATATTTTATGCTTATAGTATTTAGACTTTTTCGGCAATAGATGTCTCTACTTTTTAATCCTCAAACGCTGCTGCTGGGGGGCTTGTTTTGTTTTGGGCGTGCTCTGTCTCTAGGTATGTCAGAGGACTGGGACTTTGTGAAGTGGAGTCCAGCCTCACATGGGGAGGCAAAATGGGGTGGTGGGGGGATAGGGGGGGGGGAGAGAAAGAAAGCAAGCTAAATCTAATCTATCCTTTTAATCCTTATAATTATAACTACCAACGTAACAATAGGCTGCATGGCTATAACTTGTGGAAAAATTGGAAATTAAGGTTAAAGCTGTCTCACTTCCAGTTAAGACTACAAAATGACATCAAAAATTCAGAATCAGTGTCTCCATGAAGGGACAATTTTGTGAGCTGGAATGTTAAAGGCCTGAATCACGAATTAAAGAGAAAGAAAGTATTCTCTCACCTAACAGGTCTAAACACTAAAATAGTATTTTACAGGAGACCCACTAACTAAGCAAGGATCATTTCTGGCTGCAAAAAGACTGGACTGGCCAAATGTTCCATTCCAGCTTTACAAAGAAAACTAGAGGGGTGGGAATTCTCAGTCTCATTTGTGGTATCAGATGTAGTATCAGATCCTGAAGGGAGGTATGTGATTGTCATGGGCAATTTATTTAACTGTAAAGTGACTGAAAAATGTTTATGCACCCAATGTCGATGATAGGGAATTCATACAAAATGTATTTACATCCATTCCCAATGTGAACACTCATATAATTATAATTGCTGGGAACTTTAATTGTGTTTTAAATCCACTCTTAGATAGGTCTCCTGTCACAGGGGGGATGACATCAAACACTGCAAAGATAATTTCACAGTTTTTAACTGACCACAACTTATCAGACCCCTGGAGGTTTCTAAACCCAAACTCAAGAACATATTCCTTCTACTCACCAGTGCATCATTGCTACTCAAGAATTGATTTTCTTTATAGATAATAATTTCTTGCCTACTATTAAATCTTGCAAGTATGAAGCTATTGTTATTTCTGACCATGCCCCTCTGATCTTGGAGCTAAAATCATTATGCCCCACATATTCATTTTGCAGATGGCGTCTTAACCCACTTCTATTAGCAGACGAGAACTGTACAGAATTTATATCAAAACAAATCAGTTTCTTCCTAGAGTACAAATACTGTACATCCTCAGAGGTCTCTGCAGGAATACTCTGGGAAACTCTAAAGGCCTTCTTAAGAGGGCAGATTATTTTATATCTTTTCTACAGAAATAAATTAGAAACCAAGAAGGTATCAGAGCTAACCAGTGAAATTACTGGAATAGATCAAGAACATGGCAGGTGTCCAAGTGAGGCTCTTCATAGGAAAAGGGAGGCTCTGCATTCAGAGCTCAACCTCCTAACAACCAAAGAAACTGAACAACTCATTTTTAAATCAAGACATCATTACTATGAACGTGGAGAGAAAGCTAATAAGGTCTTAGCTCAACAAATCCACAAGCAAGATGTTCGCAATGCAATCCCAGCAATCACCAACACGAACGGAGATAAAAATCACTGACCATAAAAATATAATGCAAATATTTAGAGACTACTATAAATCCTTATATTGTACTGAGTTTAAAGAAGACAACACACAATCTAATGCATTTCTGGATACATTACAGATACCACAAATAGATACTTTTAGTGCAGAGGAATTGGAAAAACCTCCGGAGCTATCAGAATTACTAGATGCTATAAAGTCACTTCAGAGTGGGAAAGCAGCAGGCCCTGATGGCTACCCTGTCGAATTTTATAAGAAATTCTCCACTCAGCTAGCTCCCCTCTTATTAGCAAACATTTACAGACGCTAGAGACAATCAAATACTACCTCAAACTTTTCGCCAAGCATTAGTCACTGTCATTCCTAAACAAAATAAGGACTTATTATATTGTGCATCACACAGACCAATTTCACTTCTGAATAATGATGTTAAGATACTCTCCAAAGTCCTAGCTAGAAGGATGGAGAAAATGCTGCCTTCAGTAATATCACAAGATCAAACTGGATTTATTAAAGGCCGACACTTAGATTCAATCTTCAATGCCTGTTTAATATATATTCACCTACAAAGTCAAACACCCCAGAGATGATATTATCGTTGGATGCAGAAAAAGCATTTGATATGATTGAATGGAACTACTTTACACTACATTAGAGAAATTTGGGTTTGGCCCGAACATTTGTGCATGGATCAAATTACTGTATACCAATCCAGTAGCTTCAGTTTGTATTAACAACATTTGTTCAGACTACTTTATACTAGAAAGTGGTACCAGACAAGGATGCCCCTTGTCACCACTGCTATTTGCAATCACCATTGAACCGCTGGCAGTTCACTGTCGAAATGCTTATCAGATAAAGGAGATTATCAGAGAAGGACTTGAACAGAACATTCCTCTATAAGCAGATGATATGGTACTGTATATATCAGACCCACAAAATACTGTGCCTGCAGTCTTAACAGTACTTACAGAATTTCAAAAGATCTCTGGTCTCAGAATTGATTTGAATTCTCAAGCATACAATATTAGATTGGACACCCTCCCTTTTATTATTGCAGATCAGTTTAAATACCTAGGGGTAAATATCACAAGTAAACATAAAGCTCTTTATCAACAAAGTTTTGCCATCTGTATGGAAAAAATTAAGCAAGACTTGCAAAGATGGTCAACCCTTCATCTCACTCTAGCTGGAAGATTTAACATTGTTAAGATGAATATCCTTCCTAAGCTTCTCTTTTTATTTCAAAACATTCCAATATACATAAATAAATCATTTTTTAAGCAATTAGATTCAACCATAACTTATTTTATTTGGAACTTAATACATCCACGTATCCAAAGAACGACCCTACAAAAACCTAAGGCAGAAGGTGGCATGACTCTACCTAACTTTCAGTTTTATTACTGGGCAGCAAACATACAAGTTATAAAAACCTGGACACAAATAGATGAACATCCACAGGCTTTGTCCACAATAGAAATAAAATCCTGCAGTACTTCTTTATATTTGTGCCCCAATAAATGCAAGTTATCACCAATATACTAATAACCCAATTGTGCTTCACTCACTCAGAATATGGAACCAATGTAGAAAGCATTTTAAGATGGAGAATATTTTATCTGTGGCACCTCTGCATGAAAACCACCTTTTTCAACCCTTGCAAACATATGCAGTTTTTAATATCTGGAAAATATTTGGGATTAAATTGCTTAGAGATCTTTATATAGACAGCATCTTTGCATCCTATGAACAATTACATTCCAAATTTAACTTTCCAGCAACACATTTCTTTCACTATCTTCAAATTAGGAACTTTGTTAAACAGAACCTGTCAGATTTTCCTCATTTCGTACCTTCCTCTATGCTGGAAAAAATATTGCTCAGTTTCGAGGACTCAGACAGCATTTCTGCAATATATAAAATTATTTTACAGTTCCTCCCTTTCAAAGATCCAAGAGGACAGTGGGAAAAGGATCTCTCTCTCAACAATTCAGAAAAGGAGTGGAAGGTAGCATTGCAGAGAATTCACTCAAGCTCCATATGCGCAAAGCATACAATTATTCAACTCAAAATTATATATTGAGAACATCTGTCTCGTTTAATATTGTCCAAACTGTTTCCAGGGCAAGATCCAACCTGCAAATGCTGCAATCAAGTTCCAGCCTCACTAGGTCACATGTTTTGGGCCTGCACCAAATTAACATCATTCTGGACGAAAATGTTTAAGTGCCTTTCAGACAGCCTTGGTGTCACAATCCCCCCTAACCCATTAACAGGTGTGTTTGGTGTTCTTCCAGATGGGCTTAAAGTGGAGAAGGACAAAAAAACTGTGATTGCCTTCACTACACTGTTGGCATGCAGACTTATTTTGCTAAACTGGAAGAATCCTAACTCTTCTCTTTTAAGTCAGTGGGTAACTGATGTTGTATACTATTTGAATTTGTAAAAAATCAATCAACAGTTAGAGGATCTGTGCAGAACTTTTTCAAAA
Organism: Erpetoichthys calabaricus; assembly: GCF_900747795.2. Lineage (NCBI taxonomy): Eukaryota > Metazoa > Chordata > Cladistia > Polypteriformes > Polypteridae > Erpetoichthys > Erpetoichthys calabaricus. The sequence goes on from NC_041408.2 coordinate 96,911,711, forward strand.
CCTGGCAGGATCTAATCAATAATATTTTAGAATAAGCTCTTAAAGCACTGAGGAAGTAGATTCTCTTCCCATTTCTTTTTCTTCTCTATTTATCTTTATCCACCTATTAAACTCATCATTTTTTATATTTTTACTAGATTTAAGTTTTACTCCGTTGGCCATGCTGTCTTTCTCAGGGGTGGGGTTGATTTGTTTTCAATCCTATTTTTTGTAAAAATTGACTATTTGTATGGAATGATGACAATAAAATTTATAAAAAAAGATACAAGAATAACCAGTGACTAAGAGAATTACTGGGGAGCAGCCTCATGACTTTCAGAAAGCTTTCCTGATTGTCCCAGAAATAACTCTAGGACAGAATTTAATTGTCACTTGGAAGTATCTGTTTCTAGTTAAGACTTTTTACATTTTTGTTGCTACTAAGAGATGCTTACACTGTATTCTGTACCTCTGCAAATACATTTTATGGATGTGTTTTTTTTTCTTTTCCTGAAACTATATTAGAGAGCTGGTATGAGGTATGAACCAGTCCCGGATAGGAATCCAATTTATTATTTTTATTCTGGGAAAACATTTCTCTTTCTTTATTTAGGGCATTTGCAGGCATTGTACTTTGAATGTATTTGAGTTCCACAAGATTATAAAAACAGACTAAAATACAGATGTTATAAAGCATATGATATACTATAAGTGGATAACAACAGAAGGTAAAAGTAGAGGTTTCACAGATGGTGAAAAGAGGTCATTGAAGCTAGTCAGTCTCAATTAGATACCCTTTCAGTCATTAATACCTGGTTTCCACAGCGTCCAGCTGTAGTGTACTTTCAACCTGCCTATTTTATATATAGGTCAGTTTGCATTTTATGTAAATTGAATATTTATTCATGTATCATAACTTTGCATTATATTATCACTTTTTCTTTCACGATTATGAGAAGAAAAGTTGTTTTTTGGCATACCATTAAAAAACAGAATATTTGTGGAGATGTATTAATACAAACCAAAATGACCATACTTGCTTTTTCATGTTAGCCACAGGTAAAGCTTTACAGCATTGTGAAAAGAGAAAGGTATTTCAGAAAACAATTCTGTGCAAATGCATCATTTTTAAAATAGCAGACTTGGGGAAAGGAAAGTAACCAGTGAGAAAGCTGGAATAGTTATTGGTCCCCGACAACTGATTAACTGCTTAATTAATGAAAGCATATATAAGGATTTTATATTTTTAGGCAACCACAAACAAAAATAAGGTTGTTTTTTTTTTTTGTTCTTAGGCTAAGGAACAGCAATTTTTAAGCAATATTCACACATTTGTACAAATGCCAAGTACACTTAAACATACCTCTGTCTGAATGGTTAGGGTGAAGACCAATACTCTTTAAGCAGTATCCATACTTTATCCATACTTTGAACTTTTTAGCTATAGCTTTCCTACACCCTTGTGTTTATCTCTTACTTCCTTTGGTTATTCGCGGTAATGTAAGACTTTCTTTAACTCACAGTCTTTCTGTCTGACATTTCACATTATACAGCAGCAGCATACAGGACATTCCCTTTCTTGTAGACATTTACAGCTATGAACAATTCCTCTGTTTGACTTCAGGTTCTTGCAGATTTACCTCTGTCTCCCAGATTCTGCTAAGTCTATTTAGCTTCCATATTAAATGAGGTGTTGCCCCATAAAGCATATTCTTTTCTCACTCTTTCTGATCTTTTCATTAGGTTTGCTAATCTTCTTGAAGTTCTCCTTCACTTCATCATCATATTGATGTATGGTGGCCACACTGAATTTGGTGATTTCACACTTTTGATTGTTTGGGATTCATCCACTACAAATCTATCTTTCATTGGTATTTACTATTATTTGTAGAGTCAGTAAATTATATTTGATTAAAAAAATCCACAATATGTACAGCTTCTGACTTTCTTTGAAACTCATCTATGATTTTACTGGAAATTTTCCTGTTTGGAATAGCAAATAAGTAAAAATAGTAACAAGCCGGGGATAGGGAAGATATGGATTTTTTTTAGATTACATGGTCTAAGGTTTGCAAATCACACTAAGTTGAGTAGACAATTTATGAAAATAGACACACATCATATACAAAAGTATTTTTAATTATTTTGGCATCTCCTTAGAAGTCAGTTGAACTTCAAAGAGAAATTTAAAGAGCATTGAAGCACATCAGTATGTTCCAAGTCATAAATTAGGTCATATCTTTCCACAAAACGTGGAATGCATGGATTTATGTTTTGAATTAGTCAAATATAAGTCAGGAAAACTCTCTGTTGATTCTGTCTGTTCTCCTCTCACTAGGCAATGTGTAAACAGTAGGCTGTGTTGATGGTCTAGGAAAATCATGTTAATAGAGAGCTGTGATTTTATGGGATACATTGCCATTTATTTGTAATTTTATTTCACAATGCATATTCTCATAATGTATTGTCTAGGTAATTATCAGTGTATTGATTATTAAAATCCATCCATCAATTTTCTAATCAGTACAGAATTACAAAGATAACATTGTATCCTTAGTTTAACTTTTGAAGATAAACTTAATTCACCTAAGAAGTTACTGTTGCTGTTTTGACACTATTATCATGTATCCTTAGCAAATTTAATGTAATTAACTTTCTTACATATTTCTGAAATCAATAGAAAGGAATTATCTCCAGCTCCATCTGGCAATATACAGAAAGTAATTGCTTACATTTTCAAGGCTATATACATTATATAATACTGATGTCAGGAAAACATCAGTTTCAACACTTGATTTGTCATAAATAACCAAATAGCACAATATAAACTTCACAATTACTCCTACCAATCCGTAGACATAATCTCAACATCAAAAGACAAAAAGAAAATTCACTTGTTTAGATGTTAGAGTTAGCCATCCAGTTCCTTTGAAAATTTGGGTGAAAGTTAACAAAAGCACCATCTTAGGCACATCATGACCTTAGAAAACTCACTTTGAAATATCCAGTTATCAATAATTATGTAAATCGTCAATCACTATTACAGGTAGCAAATACATTGTAAGTTGTGGTGATTGTGTGTCACAGGTCCATAATATCATATAGGTATACCACAAGGATCTATTCTGAATCCATTGTTATTTTTCATCAACATACTCCCATTAGGCCAGATTATTTCGGAATGCAAGGTGAACTACCACAGTTACATTGATGACACACAGCTTTAATTATCTATAGCTCCTGATGACCCTAAGGCACTTTGGTCAAATGCCTTACTAGTATTTCAGAATGTCTGAGTAGTCATTTTCTAAAACTAAAGAAGGAAAATATTGAAAGTTTATTTGTTGGAAGAAATGACATAAGTGAAAATTTTAGAAACAAACTTGATACCTGTCTTTTCAAATCAAACCAGAAGTCAAATATACTTAGATATCAGTAGGGACTCAGATCTAAGCTTCAAATCACTATTAAGACAGCATACATTCATTTAAGAAATATTGGAAAAGTTAGACCTTTTCCACCAGCTCAAGATGTATAAAAGGTTCATTCTCACTTTAGCTTTTAGCCAACTAGATTACTGTAATAAGCTGCTAACAGTACTACCTCAGTAATACAAAAATTGGCTACAGCTTGTTTCAAATGGAGCCACAGGAATTATAACCAGTAAAATAAAATCTAAGCAAATCTCACCAGTCTTCGCATTGTTACATTGGTTAAAATTAATTTTAAAATACTCCTAATTACATATAAATGCAGAAAAATTTTGCTGCCTCTTATTTTTAGGAATGCCTGTCCCCAATTCACTCAAAGTTGAAGAATTAGATCCTTGAACACGGGTTTGCTTACTATTTCAGGAGCCAAGCATAAAAGCAGTGGTGAGGCAGCCTTTTGTTGTTAATGCATCAAAAATCTAGAATACCTTATCAATAGAGATATGCCCGTCTAACACCGTGAAACATTTTAAAAACTCCTAAAAACCCACTTTTTTAAGTTGTCTTTTATATAGTTGTGCCAGTTCTAATACAGAATAATATATTGTCAAGCTTGGGTCAGACAGTGGCCTAGGAGACTTGATCTGGTTTCTCAGGTACAAAATCTTTATTGCCAAACTGGCAGGTACAGACACAAGACTTTATTCTGTAGAGGACTGTTATCAGCAGATAATCACACAGTTTGCAACTGGTCCAGCTCCCATCTCCAGGTCAAAGGAACACAAAATCTTCTTCGTCAAATAGGGTCAGCGGCTCGGAAGCAGCAACTGGAGCAGATGCAGTCTGAGGGAGAGAGGACAGGAGAGTGAGCTGTTAGTTGGCTGGGGCTTGGTCCTTTAAATGTTCTAAACCTCGTGCGAGAAGTATGTTGTGTGGTAAGCCTGCAAGTCTGCAGCTGATCCCGCAAAGAGGATGGATAAGACTGTGTTTGTTTCTCATTGAAATACTGTTGAAGAGGGAGTTTCTGAAGGGCAGCTGTTTCTTTGCCATAGTTTTACTGTTTAACAGAGAGACAGCTCGCAGTTAAGAGAGTAAGAGCATGCAGCTGGTAGCGCTATGCATAAGGAAAAACAGAGCAGGGGAACTACTGAATGGAACATGAGTGACGGTGGCAACCGTTAAGGGCAGGTAACCGGTGGCGACACTAGTCACAATGTATCATATACGTTGTGTATTTGTAATTATTACCGACTTCTACTGCTTTGTTTTCTTTTCCGTCTTTCAGCAGTGATGTTTTACACTACTGTCAATTGATCAAAATACTCAGAAGGCACCTGTGATGTAGGAAGGACTGTGGCCTTGGAACATCACAGGTTTATTTACTCCTCCATTTCAAGTTTTTATTTTCTTGTCCTCCCTAGCCATCTGCCAATAGCATCAGATTTATAATTATAATCATTATAGATATAAATTAGATTATAGATTGCTAATGAGCTTATATCATTTAACCCATATTTAAAACATTGCTTACTTGTTTATCTGTATTCAGTAAGTTTGGATTTAAATATTTATGTAATGAATGTCTTTATTTTTGCACTTTGTTGAATTCAATTATGCATCCTTTGTAATAGAAGTTTTTCTTCTCAACTTTTTTTAAAGCACTTTAAGATACATATCTTTTCCAAAAATGTTGGTATTGTTGCTTTGTGAGTTAACTATAGACCTTTGAGCCAAACGCATTGGAGACTGGTGCAGATAAATATGTGTTCTACAACTAAATTCTGATCACTCTAATGGCTTATGGTTAAGGAGGGATTGGTTCAAGATTAGTTTAATTTTTTTCCCATTCTTGTAACAAGCTACAGTATAACAAATAATCTTTGACTTTTTGTAGTTCATCACTCCACAAACTTGTCCTTATTGACAAAATAATTCTCTTTAAAAATGCAAATATGAGTGTTGCTATTTGTTCTTCTGGAGGAAACTAATTATATAATGACCTCACACATAGATGACTTGCCCAAACTGAAATATAAAGTCATCCATGTTAAGAAAGTAAAGAAACAAGTGTATGGAAAGAACTGACAGATTTCAATTATCTACTGTATGTAGCTGGTCTTGTATTGGTAACAAAATGCAAAACTTTCCAGTTTAAAGGAATTGCTAGTCCTGAAGTGGAATCAGATGAAATTTAGTGCTATAATGTTGAACTAATGTGTAGATAGATGGGTAGAAGAGTTGCATTTATTAAACTACAGCACAGTAATCCTGGCATTAGGTTTTCTGTGTATCTGAGTGTGCTTTGGCTAATGCCACTGATTTTATTAATTGTTTCTCTGTCATATTATTTGTTACCATTTACACAGGTTAATGGAAATATAAAAAGCTGATGTAACAGTGCAATATAAATATTGTACAGTATTCAGTAACACACTTCCTAAATTTTTAAAGGTCTTAAATTGTACCCTAGCAGCAAAACTTTCTGAAGCCCATGCTCTTAGCGCTGACATAATTATTGCCAGTTCCTATGATGCTGACTTTTGCTCTCATTTTTTCATTGGCAGCACTTTCATAGGACTCAAAGGGATCATAACGAACATCAGTCAGTTCACAGTTTCAGAAAGGAAAAGTCTAGCAATTCCTTCTTCAGAAGAGAAAACAGGTCATTAAGTCGATTTCTTGTACTGCAGACATAAATGGGATTAAATGTTTGTACTATAGCAGGTTTGTTTTGAGCACTGATTCACCCTTTCACTGATTCATTATTGGTTTTTTTTAAATGCTCCTAATGTGTAAGTCTACAACTATATTAGCAGAAAAATGATTTCCATTAGAAATCAATATCTCTTAGCCTTTATTTTTTCTGCTCAAATCTGAAAACAGTGTATTCTACTGGCGCTGAGACCTTGTTAAAACTCTGATTGTCTAAAGCTGAGAGATGCCAAGATCAATTCTGAGGTGCACATGTTCACACTCACACATATTATTAATCAAACGTCTTTTTTTATGGAAGTGTATTACACAGTTGTTTAGTGAATGCTTAAGGTAACAGACAAAATGGGAAATCAAAAGTTTATTTTATGTAATTGTTTTACTAATCCTTAAATTCTGTTTGTATTTGTAGTAGCTTGGTTAATTCTTAGTATTGTGATCTGTTTTGTGTGAGCTTGGTGTCACTAGATATTAGTGAAAAAACAATCTGACTTTACTAAAAGATACTCCGTAACATGTAATGACATAAACCAGTTTAAATATGCAGAAATGTGGTTACTTTAACAAATAATATTTTAATTGTGAGTTTCTGTGTACTACATTTTTAGAATAATTCCCTAAAAACTAAAGTAAACCTATATCCACTAAGTAACAACTGTAGACAGCCTGTGCACATGGTGAATGTAGCATTTGGTGAATCAATACATCTCATGCACAGAGGCAAAACAAAATAGAAATTGCTGTACTACTGCCGTTCTTTGCAGGGAAATATTTATTATGGTATGATTAGTGTTGATCAGCAAAATTCACAAAAGCGAATTTACAGAGCAAATATGCGGTGTTCACCGATGACTTGTTCCCAAAATATTTTTCTAGAAATTCACAGTACAACCAACTTAGACAAACATTTTATTTCCCAGAACCAATGCATAATTAACCATGTGCTGCAGCTACTAGTTAAAACAAGCCTTAAAGGAACCCTCCCAGAATCACCTTCACATGAGACCCTGTGAAATGATAATAATGAAGGACATATTAGTATTTACAAGGGGTGCATTTCTTCTTGATAAAAGAAAAAGAGCTAAAGCATCTGCACAGAATACTCGACATGGGAAACAATAAAGACATTCTTGCTCTGCCCAGAGCAGCAACTTCAAAAAATGGGCCAAGCTAGTCCCGCTTCATGGAGCAGCTAATGTGTGCTCCAAACATTAAAAAATTCTCTGATCATAATTGTCTATATTGTATTTATTTATTTCCAGTTTGTAGTCATTTGTTTTATTTTCTTTGTGGTATTTGTTCTGTCTGCGTTTTTTATTGTTTGAGGCAAGCTGGAACAGTGGGTAATGCTGCTGCCTCACAGCACAGATCACATTTTTGACCACAATAATTGCTTTAGCATCAGACACTTAAAAGAACACTGCGTCATTATTGTCTACTCAAAACTAGTTCAGTTCCTCCTTCCCCATTGACTAGATTTTGTGAAGCTGGGAGAAGTTCTCAAGCATTTTTGTGATCTTGCTAAAGTCACAGTGAAGCAAACTTTGTAGGGATTGTTCATCACTATTAATGATATACTAATATTTCCTGACATTCTTCATGCAGTGCACTGATAAAAAGCCTTGTAAAACCATTTCTTTCAGACATGTAATATTTCTTGAACAACACTGTCATTTTTACAAAGGCAGCATGAAGTTGTAAGGCCATAGCCAACTTAGTGTTTGCTGGGAGCAAACATACAATTATTCTAAAAATGTAGTACACAGAAACTCACAATTAAAATATTATTTGTTAAAGTAACCACATTTCTGCATATTTAAACTGGGAATATAAGGGAAAACATTACAGGCATATTCAAAGTAACACAGATTGAAAGGGCCAGAAATAAATAAGTGATTATATAAGTGGATGAAGAATGACTACGTAAAGAAATGCATATGTTCATAGTACATACCCAAACATAATATCAAAAGGGTCTTAAAATTTCCAGGGCACAGTCTCCTAATAATAAAACGAAATACATAGAAGACTCAAGGATTTCATGTTATGCTGACCTGTAGAAATACATAATTATAATTACTTTAACATTTCAGACAGCACATGCAAGAAGAGGTATGTTGTACTGGAAAAAAATCTTTATATTATGTATGGAAGACATAAAACTAATATATGAAAAGTATTCCTTCATTCAATAATATGCAATGTTATGATAAGAAAACAATTAAAATATAATTTCATTTCACCATATTATTTCTGAGTTTCTACTCTGCATTTTTCCCATTTGATAAAACTTATACGATACATTGCAATGCAAAATATTTTATTGTCCCGAGAGGGAAAATTGACTCTTAATCTAACTTGAGTATAGAGAATATGAATCTCCAGATGTTACTTATCTGACATTCCATATTCAATAGCTGGTGAATTATTGAACAGCTGCATATTTTACTTGAATTTTAACATTTCTTCTAATATTTTATTCATAGGTTATTGAATGTTTGTTCTAAAAATATTCAAATATAAAACAAAATAGAGTAATTTATATGAATGGTTGCATTTTAATAATAAACATATGTAAATATATTACCTTACAATGTAGAACATTACTAAAACTGTACATTTACATATCTTATTTCCTACATAAGCAATGTAGTGTCAATATCTTGTGACCTGAGAGTGATGGTGGGGATTATGTGCTACAGTGACCCTTAAAGACATGTTTATAAAGTTACTCATGGATGCAGGAAGGTTCAGCCTGAAACATTAGCATGTAGCTTCTATGTGGCTTCACCAATTACAAGGTCAAGGGTTAGGGACATCATTGATTATAATACTAGTTTAGCGACAGGTAAGGGATGTATGTACCAGACATGCTAGACATTGGCAATGAAAACAGGATTTGGGGTTTTGGAACATAATCCCTGCTCTAGGGAAGGAGACAGAACTCCTGCGGAGGGGTTAAAAACACCAGCTAAATATAGATTGACTCATCACTACATATATATTGGTTCTGAAATTAGATATTTCAGTGGGAATATTCCTACTATTTAGGAGTTCACCCTCAGGAGAGGCCTGCTGGCAGGTCTGAAGATACTCACAAGCACTTGTTGGTGGTCATAACCTTATTGGGTCAGTTCCGAACTCAGACTAGAAATTACAGAGATACAAGGAGGAACATAATGGGGATGAACAACCTGCATGATGTGAATTTTGAGAGGTGAATTCTTATTTGATCTCTGTGCTAGTCATGAATTATTCAAAATGGAAAACATATTTAAACAAATTTTTAGTAAATATAACTGGTACCGAAGTATTTTTTGGCAAAATGTACATGAACAAATTTGTATTTATGTCATCCAATCTGAAGCAATATGTTATGGACACTTGGGAAAATAGAAGTTCAAAGCTGTCAACCAATCGTCGCTCAGTGGTGAGCTGCCTCAGACTTTTGGATTGTCTATTACCCACACTTGGAGGACTGAAAAAAGTAGTGGAGTTGTGCTGAAATAACCCAAATAGTTTCTTTTCAAAATTAGTTCAAGTTGCACCCCTGGAAGAGATTCTTCTGCATCTTAAGAGAGGTCAGGAAGGCAGTGTCTGAGGTGTCAGAACCTCAATAGTGGAGGCAACTGCAAGAACCTGTAGCCAAAAAGTTGTTAATGCCTGTCATGATGACAACGCTAGGACCTTGTTTTTTGATATTGGTGGAAAGAGACGTTGTTTCGTTTAAGAAAGTGGCTTTTTATGTAGTATTAGCTGGAAATCATCATATTTGAATGGCAAGTACTTTAAGGCCAAAAAAGGTAGCAGCATCAGCAATGATCAAAGCAAAAAGCCATTGTCATGATCTGGCTTTTGTTTTTAATTTTTCACAGTGATTCCTTGGTCCATAAAAATATTTTAAACTTTATTTAGTATGTTTTAGAGACTAAGTAATCCAACAGTCACATTTTTTTGATGTCAGTACATTTTTACTTAGATTAAAATGTATTCCATTCTCCCACAATGACATGTTGCTTTTGTATGGGCACCACCAGTATGAGAGGCTTTGTGTCTTATCATTTCTATGGCATTGCTAGATAAGGTCAGCTGGTGGTTTGCAGCACATGACATCACTGGGCCAAAGGTATAAAGGTTAGCTTCACACATTTCCTGATTGCCCAAGTTTGGGGACCCATTCAAAAACTTCTGTCTGCTTTGCTTTGTGATTTAGTGTTCTTGATTCTTGACATTTTTTCTTCTAAATTCTGACTACAATTTAACGCACCCTAAGGAGATGCGCTTGCATCATCTGCTGGCTTGCTGCAGCTGCTACTGGCGAGCAGCGCGTTCTGCTTGTCATTGTTTTAAGAGCTGGGAGCACATGACGGGTTTTGCTTCCTAAGGTTGTAATATCTAGTCTCTCGTGTCATCAATGTGTCTCTCCGAGATGATCAGGTCTCGATCACTTCTCTCAACCTCCCCTGAGGCGTGCTATGCTCCTGCCACTTCGCGTTTCTCCCGCCCGCGTTGTGAAGGGGGAGAGCTGAACGCACGCTAAGGAGAAGTGGATGGATCAGCTACTGGCTTTGTGCTGCTGCTGCCGAGGTACATGTTCTGCTTGTTGCGCTGGGCGTCGATCATTTAAAAGCCTGTACAGCAGCTGTCCTTCTGTCTCACTGCCTTGTCTCGTGGGACATTTTTTAAGTGTCTCTCGCAAGACGTCAAATTGTCTTCCGAAAAGATCATGTCTCATCTCTCTGGTCTCCCTGCCAAGATTTTTTTTATATAATGGAGAGATATTCTGGATATGGAACAGTAGAGCAACTGTTTGCTCTTGCACAGATATATGAGGAGGTGAATTTACCAGTCTCCTCTACATGAGCTGTGTTGACTTTAAAAAGCTTAGAATCTTTTACACTGTGATCAATATGGTTTAACCTCAGAGTAGAACTGATACTCCTTTGATTGAGAAGCACCTGAAGTTCTTCCGTCACATGGATAGGATGTCACTGGGAAACTCACATAGTCAGAATTATCGACACAGGACACTTTTGAGTGGAGTATTTGTAGGTTGCCTAGATTCAGATGGGAGATGTTGCTGGTGATAGGGTGGCTGGGCTGTCCAGTACAGCATATGGCCAGCGTAACCCTCACCAGGTTACATTATGTAAAAATGAAGTGAAAAATACATTTTTTCTTTTTAGTGCTGCTGCTGTACCATTGCTACAACACATGGTGACCTTTGTAATGTAACCAAGTACTTATTGTGCAGAAAATCTTATTTTTAGTGCTTTGAATTAACTGGAGATTTATCATTATCTGTAAAAAGAATCTGGTCTACTGAGGTGGGTTGGTGCCCTGCCAGGGATTTCTTCCTGCCTTGCGCCCTGTGCTGGCTGGGATTTGCTCCAGCAGACCCCCGTGACCCTGTGTTAGGATATAGCGGGTTGGAAAATGACTGACTGACTGAATCTGGTCTAAGAGTTTTTTTAGTAAACTTAAAAAATAACGGTTGGGAGGGTTTAATTAATCCAAATTATAGTTTAGACCTTGTGATTATGAGTAAATGTCATGACAGTAACCAAAATGTTATCAGTTATATATATATATGAAAACAACCAGCTGATTTAGTAACAAAACAGTTTAATTACAATGCATTGTCAGAAAAATGACCAACAGACATCGTAAAGGTTTGGCGCAGCCACCCATATAATATGCCCTGGCTGCAAAAGGTTGAATTTTAACAGAAATATTCACAATATTGAGTCCTTAACAGAACTGAATATGTGGAGGTAAAATGGCGGCTTTAAAGGCCAGTGGAGGAAGTGATGTCATTGATGCCTGAACTGAAAGTGACGTCTTTGAGACCAGAAGTGACGTCATCACAAGCATCAGGACTGGAAGTAACGTCATCACATGCGCTGGGACTGGAAGAGGTGTCTTCAGAGGCATCGGAACCCGGCGGGATTTCCTGAGAATGGTCTGCAAGGAACCGAGACAGACAGTCATCGCACTCCGCCACCCTCTGGTCTTGGGTAGAATTACAATTACTCAAGCCCTTTAGCAGCCTCCTACTCGCCCATGTGTGACAGCATGTAACAATCAATTTATGCATTTTTTTGTTAAAAATTTGCAGTCTTGATATATCTTGAGTCTTTTACAGTTTTTGTTTAGGGTAGAGGTCACTGTTAAAAAACATATAGTCACTTGGGACAAATGTTTTACAATATAATGGCAAATAAATATATTTAATGGTAGCCAGTGGTCCGACACATCTGTGGCGGAGAACTGCAGAGTGAAGAAGCAGCACTCACTTTGTCAGAACATAATGTGAGGAGAGTTTTTAAAAAAGTGAACACCAGGAAAGCAGCAGGCCCAGATGGGATTCTAGGTCCAGTTTTTAAGATCTGTGTGAATCAGTTTGCACTAGTGTTTACTGTAATATTTAATTTCTCTTTAACTCAGTCTGTTGTACTAATGTGCCTTAAAAGTTCCACCATTGTCCCTGTACCTAAGAAATCACATCCAGCCTGCCTGAATGATTATTGTCCTGTCGGACTAATGCCTATAGCAATGAAGTGGTTCAAGAGGCTAGTCAAAAATGACATGCTCTTATCTGGTAAAAGAACTGGATCCATTCCATTTCACATATCGCTCCAGTAGATCCACAGAGGATGTCATCATCTTGATTCTTCGTACAGCACTGGCCCACCTGGACAGCAGGAGAGGGAACTATGTATGAATGCTATTTTTTGAATATAGCTCTGCATTTAGCACAATAAACCCCTCTGTACACACCGTTGAACAGCTGTGCAGTCTACACCTATGACTGCACAGCTGTACACACAAACATCATTGTAAAGTCTGCTGCTGACACAGCTGTGGTAAGCCTAATATTGAATAATAAAGAGGTTGGACAGTTTCAGATCCTGTATGTCTAAAAATCTGGTCCAGGCATATTGACCCCTTGGTGAAGAAGGCACTACAATATCTGTACCACCTCAGGGATTTCAGGCTACCATTCCAGATGCTAAAGAATTTCTATACATTCACAATTGAAGGTGTTCTAACAAGAAGTAGGTGTGGTCAGCTGAATGCTTCCGAGCATGTGTTCTCACTAATCTCCAGAATATTCAAGATAAGCAATGTCGAACCAGGTCACAAAAATCATCCATGATACCAGCCATCCCAGCTATGGTTTCTTTTCTGGTTACAGTAATCCCTCCTCCATCGCGGGGGTTGCGTTCCAGAGCCACCCGCGAAATAGGAAAATCCGCGAAGTAGAAACCATATGTTTATATGGTTATTTTTAGAATGTCATGCTTGGGTCACAGATATGCTCAGAAACACAGGAGGTTGTAGAGAGTCAGGAACGTTATTCAAACACTGCAAACAAACATTTGTCTCTTTTTCAAAAGTTTAAACTGTGCTCCATGACAAGACAGAGATGACAGTTCTGTCTCACAATTAAAAGAATGCAAACATATCTTCCTTTTCAAAGGAGTGCGCGTCAGGAGACAAAGAACAAAGCAAGCAGTCAAAAAAAAATCAATAGGGCTTTTTGGCTTTTAAGTATGCGAAGCACCGCCGGTACAAAGCTGTTGAAGGCGGCAGCTCACACCCCCTCTGTCAGGAGCAGGAAGAGAGAGAAATAACCACAGAAAAATAAAGTCAAAAATCAATACGTGCCCTTTGAGCTTTTAAGTATGCGAAGCACCGTGCAGCATGTCCTTCAGGAAGCAGCTGCACACAGCCCCCCTGCTCACACCCCCCTACGTCAGCGCAAGAGAGAGAGAGAGAGAAAAGTAAGTTGGGTAGCTTCTCAGCCATCTGCCAATAGCGTCCTTTGTATGAAATCAACTGGGCAAACCAACTGAGGAAGCATGTACCAGAAATTAAAAAACCCATTGTCCGCAGAAACCCGCGAAGCAGCGAAAAATCCGCGATATATATTTAAATATGCTTACATATAAAATCCGCGATGGAGTGAAGCCGCGAAAGGCGAAGCGCGATATAGCGAGGGATCACTGTAATTTGGTTGATTAATTCTATCGCTTCCTAAAGTCCAGTTCAGAGAGGAAGAGGAGGAGCTTTATCCCTTGGTGCATCTGCATATTACAAAGGGAACTGTCATCAATTTAGTTATTAGTATTATTTATTAGTTATTAGTTGTGGTATTTATTAGTTTTTATTATTACATAATTATAATTCTATTCATGATTTTTGAATTATAAAGTTTTGTATTTTGTATTGTTATTATCCCTTTACATTTGTATCAAGGCACAGTCATAGAAGTTGAGTAACTAAGCATTTCACTGCATATTGCATTGTATGTATAATTTGTATGTGAAAAAAAAAATTTGATTTGATTTGACCATAATTAAATGAAAAACACAATGTGAAAAATCGCATTCACTTTTTTAGAATAATTGTAAATAAGAAAAGAACAAATGCATTTTTATTTGGTGTAGTTTGTTCCTGCCATGCACTTGTTTCTACCAAGATATACAGTAATCCCTCACCTATCGCGGGGGTTACGTTCCAGAGCCCCCCGCGATAGGTGAAAATCCGCGAAGTAGCGACCTATTTTTATTTTATTATTTATACATATTTTAAGGCTTTATAAACCCTTCCCACACTCTTATAAACCTTTCTCACTCTCTTGTTAACCTTTCCCACGCTCTTATAAACACTTCCTATGCTCTTAAACACTTTCTACATTCTTAAACACCGCAGACCAACACTGCACACTGCCTGCACGCAGCGATCAGACGTCGATGTGTCTGCACTCGCTTTGTGAAGGGGGGCAGCTGAACTCTGAGCAGAGCAGAAATGGACTTTGTGCTGCTTCTGCCAAAATGCCTGCTTGTTGCTCTGCGCGTTCGGAAGGAGGAGTGTGTGTGGGTGTGTGAGAGCTGAACGCACCTTCGCTCAAACCCCCCCTCCCCGGAAGCGCAGTACGCTCCTGCCACTTCGCATTGTCAAGGGGGTGGGGAGCTGAATGAACGCTAAGGAGAAGTGGGCTTTGTGCTGGCTTTGTGCTGCTTGTCGCTCTGCGTGTCAATAATTCTAAGCCTGTACATCACCAATTTTCCTGTCTCACTGTCTTGTCTTGCGTGAAGTTAAAATGTTTTATAATAGTGAGATGTTACTCATATCCTTAGCCCGACATCCACATATCATATGTGTTAACAAAGTGTGTTTTATAAGTTTACATGTGTTTAAAGCATGTGGGATGGGTATTTTAAGGCTTAAACTATAAAAATGTTTATTTATATGGTCTTTCTATATCGCGGATTTTCTCCTGTTGCTGATGGGTCTGGAACATAACTTCCGCGATAGGCGGGCAATCACTTATATTTAAAAACCCGCGAAGTCGTGAATCCGCGAAAAGTGAACCGTGAAGTAGCGAGGGATTACTGTACCCCAGCTCCCCATAATCACGTAATGTAACAAGCTGGTTCATAAAATAAATGAATGGATGCATTTGTGTGTGTTTTTGTGTAGATAATTGACTTTTTTAGAGGCGCAGAAGTCTACTGGTTTGTGCAGCTGGCTGTCTACACCGGAGTCCCAGGTTCAAATCCCAGCCCAGTTTATATAGCATCTGAATATTTTCCACATATGAACATGGGTTTTATTTTCACAAAGAAATTTTGGTTAGGTTTACTGATCTCAAAACTGGTCCTTTATATGTATATGTGTGTGTGTGTGTGTGTGTGAGTGTGTGTTTGTTTGTGTGTGACAGGGTCCTACAATGGACTGGTGCAGCATCTGGGGTTGGTTATCGACACTGCCAGGATAGACTCTGTCCTTCTGCAACCCTGTAGGAGTAAGTGGGTTCAGAAAATATTTAATTTCTTTATGTGACATGATAAATGAACGTTTACTGCTCAGAGCCACTGAATGGTGTAACCATAGTTATGTCATGAAAAATTCTGTCTCGCTTTAGTTTACAGGCAGCACTTTTTCCTTTATGCATGTATCAGGGCAAAATCTCTTGTCAATCTCTGACATTTTCTCCTGGGCACAATTTCCTTTTATGATTTTGATTTTTTTTATTTTCTTTTCTATTCAAGACATCATGATAAGATATCACAGAAGAATGTAAAAATCTGTCATATTAAAGAAGTTGCTAATCAGCATTTAACAACCACCAAGCAGGTCTGTTGGCAGCGAGACAGACATTGTAACACAGTGACCTTGACATATTTTTCTCAGTTGAGTGATACATCTCCTTTAATGCTATTAGCAAGAAAAACTATTTTCAGCTGAAAATGCATTAATACTTAACAGCATTCATGTTACCTTCTTTAGATGCTTGCTATGGATGGTGAAACACCTACTCTTTTAGCACATCTACTTATTTCCTGTAAATAAAAGATGAATCTACATGCAACGTAAATGCAATATGAATCTATAATTAATACAGTTAAGTGCTATATAGACTATTCTTTGCAATTAGACAACTATCACATTCACAAATTTAATTTTAAACATAAAGTATATATTAATGTACAGAAATAACTATTCTTTAAAGCATACAATATTTTTTTAGGTGATCCACGGTTTTCTACCACTGGTTTGAATATGAGAATTCAGTGTAGTAAAGCTCTTGGAAAATCATATAATGAAAATCTCTGACCATCACAATGTATGATAATATGATTGCTTCTTTTGAATTTAAATAATGCATTGAGAAATTCTCTCACCACAACTAGCATGCTTAAGCAGGACAGAGGCATGGTAAAGGTATTAATATTAAAGAAACTGCTTAAAATTACTGAAAGCAATCAGTTCTGCATTCATTCAACACAACCAAAAAAAGAATTATGATTATCATTAATATTCCAATATGAGTGCCAATGGTTTACCTAATATGCAGTTTATTTTCGGATATACAATAGAAATCATGCAGCATTTTATATCTTTTGAAACCCCACTTGGTCAAGCATGCAAATACTAAAGGGTTACACAGTTTATCTTCAATTTATCAGGAATGTTTGAGAATTATCCAGTAGTAAGCTATTAATTTTTTTAAATAGTCTGACATTGCTTTTTGTTTGTAAGATAATTTCGCTGGTTTTCTTTCTCAGCTTCACTGTAAACACGGATCCTGTCACAACCTATTTAAACTTCTCGCATTGGTTCTGTACACATGCAGAGCCAGCTTTAGCCTTAAGTCAGGCCTCCGGGGCTTTTGGGTGTTTTGTCCAGCCACAAATCAAAGAATTGCTGAAAAGTAGCAAAAATGTATGAAAGTTGTAACATGCAGCTGTGAACCGTTCAGTAAAACAGGAGGCAAGAAAGAGTGCAGAAAAAACACAAGTTCAGGGTTGTGCTTAAGCAACTTATGGAAGAGGAATATAAAAAATATATATATTGAAAAGTTAGGGTAAGGGAGAAATGATTGATCATGTTGTCATGCCAGACTTGTGGCAGAATATAGGCAGAAATTAACCATATTTATTTCATAACATTTCTTGATGTAGAAATAAAATAAAGCATGTATTATATGTTTTAAATTTAAGTATTAATTTTAGTAACTGTGATATTTGGAAGCAAAAAGATATGAGTGTAAATCAGTACAGTATGTTTAAGCTCAGCATAATATTGTTTTAATAAATAAATATAGTAGACTTTTCTTGCTATTTTTTTGCAGTCCATAATGAAGACTGGAGTTATTTTTTTTTCGTAGTATTGCCCTGCAACAGATACTTTTACCCTGATCACATTAAAATGAGCAGCGCTGAATATTTTAAGCTGCTTGGGGAAATTGCTAAATCTCTTTGCTTCTAGTGGAAGATTGAGTACCTGCTAATGTGAAACAAGAAACCTCAAAGCTCCACAAAAAGGCCTTGGTTTATGAGAGATATCGGGGAAAAAATACATAGGATTTGTCTACTGTGAGTCAAAAAGGATTCCTAAGCTTGTTTATCACACAAATGTTATTGGGCAAATTATGAAGCGGTTGCCATAGCAACAGAGGCCTAGTGCAGCTAGGATTTGTCACCATGAGCTGCTTAGACAATACCCTGAGCTGTAGCCCACTGTTTACAGTCAGAATTCAGTGGTGAATTTGACAAATAACAAAGCACCTAGTTTCAGTGATAAAAGAAGAGCAAAATATTACAAAAGCCCTTTGGTAACTGAGGAAAATGTAAAATCCATTATTACATGATAAGAAAGAATGCGCTCTGCTCAGTTCACCTACTTCCATAAATACAGAGGGAATCGCACATCAGCACGGAGGCATAATAATGAGCCTCTTTGAAGGTCTCTAAAGACATGTACGTTGTTTTCTTCTTTTTGTTACTTATCACATTGGTATTCTAAGTTCTACTGAAAAGACAATATTAATTGTAAGAGAATGGAGTGCCGAAACACTGCCAATCAGGGAAAATAAGGCCTTTTAGCTATTTAGTGGGTTTCTTCTCTAATATATATTCAGATTTCATATGTAGTGTTACTTTAAAAGTTTCTCAATCCCTAAGGAGCTCTTTTGACAGGTAAACCTTCAGTGAAATCTTTACTCTCTGCTAATCCACACCTAAATGATGGTCCACTTTTTCAACCTTTCACTCTTAATTTACGTTCAGCAGCAACAATCAAACATCTTGTGAGCAAACTTTTTTAAAGTGTGGATAATTAATAATTTTCTCCTTGATCTCACTGACTAAACCAGCTTCATGGAAGACCCTGCGTGAGTGTAGACTGGGTATACTTGGCTTTCAAGTTCTCATCATAAGAGAACTTATTTATTTATACACATATGAAGACAAGTAACAGAATAATTAAAAAATATTTATTATCTCTTGCCTTACGTGTACCTTCAGCACCTTTCCTCTGTATTTGTGCGTGTGAACATCTCTTAACCGGCGCTTCTTCTCTCAAGCATGTTCATGTTAAGCCTACTTCTCATGTGTTATTATTTTTGAGGCACCTTTCTCACCTCTGTTCCGGTTTTATACCTGTCATCTTTGATGGCAACTCTCTCAGCATGCATCATATGCCGTTACTCCTCCTTGTGTGTCTCACACTCCCACTTCCTCTTTCTTCGCATCACCAAAGCCACACTGATAATTCGGATTTCTCAGAGAGACCGGACACACTGACCTTAGTGTTTTATTATATAGCAGTCTTAAGCAATACATAGTATTTTTAAACTGTCATTAGATTTATATTGTAAGAATGCATATTTATATTTTATTTTCTGTTTTTCCTTATATATGTTGCTATTAGGTAATGTATTCAGTAACACCAAACAAGTATAATTTCACATTAAATATTTCTTCAAATACACCTTAAACTAAATGTTACACTGTTACATAAGTATAGTAGGAGTTATAAATTAATTATTTTTTTAAAACATTAGTGAATTATATTAATTTGTGTTTAAATTCGGGAAAAAAAATATTTTTTTTCATTGGGTAATAATGGTTAATACTATTAACCTCAGAAGGTCGGAACTTTATCATAGCCAAACCATGCAAACTTTATGTTTTCTCTTTGGTAGTTGTCATATTTTCTGTTGTTTCCATAACCAGCTTTCTCCAACTGAAAAATACAGTAAAATTAATATGGTTTCTTATGCTGTGGAATCTTGAAAAGCAAGTTTATCTGTCTGAAGCATCATTGGCTATTTTAATATACTGTAAGTTTCAAATGTTCACTTAATACTCAACTATTAACTGAAAACACTTCAGTGAGGAACATAAATACAACTATGAAGAATGATCATATAACTCCCAATTCTGAAATCACTTCTCAGGCTGTAAGTAATGTTTAGAGCTGATATTATAATCCTCTTTCTCTGATAGAAAGTTAGTTAATGGGTTGGTTACCCCATTGGCTTAGAATTATCGTTAGTGTCACTACTCCACAGTGTATACTGCGATCTAAAGATTTATCCCTCCTTAAAATTATGAGGATAAATAAACCTATTGTAGAAGCCTGGGCTTTCAGCCATAGGTCACACAAACTCTGGAATGAGCGAGCTATCAATATTAAAAAAAAAACTCTCATCAGTTTCAGTATTAAATTAAGAGTGAATTCTCCTTATTTGAGTGTAGCGTACTCTCGTTAGCGCTATGGCTTGAGACCGTTTCATGTTGCTCTCTTATAATGCTTTTTAATTAATTGTAGTAATTGTTTTTGATAATTTGTTACATTTCCATTTTATTTCTCTTCAGTTTATCAGTGGTGGGATGATGCTTATCTTGGAGTGAATATAGTTTAATATGTAATGTATCTGCTTTCAGATGTCTTCTATCCAAATCTGCTTGCTGTGATTCTCCCATATAATGATCTGTGTCAGAATGCGGCTGACCTATGATAGTAGGAATGTGGATTTAAAACCACCCCATACATATTATTGTTATGCATGTGCACCTGGGGATCACTTTCCTGGCTCTGTTGAGGTAAATGGTACCATCCCACAATGAGAGGGTGCACTTTCGTTAACATTGTTTTCTTTTTCATCTGCAGTTCCAAGAGACAACCCTAGGAAGATGTTCAGCACCTCACCATGAGATGACCCTGTTCCTCCCAGTCAGAATGCAATAAAAATGTCCCCAGAATGTGACAGTTTATTTTTGAAGCCCCCGCTAATATATACGGAGCACCCACTGAGAAGACTTTGTTTTGCTATTAATTAATTATTTAGCAGACTTCCTGGATAGGAATCAGTTTGTGCTTGCTAATAGACCCACCTTCTTTTTACTTTTTTATTTTATACAGAAAAGTCCTGCACATTAAATGGGATAGCCTGGCTGTTGCCCCAAATATTTCTCTGGTTTTAGTAGAATTTGTCCACAGGTCAGGTTGGGAGCATGTACTGATACAGTGTGTTGCCGCACCCACCACACAACGAACCACCTCAGGATTCCAAATTAGGACCAGTGCAACCGTGCAATGGGTGACACCTCAGCACCACACTAGTTCAAATGGAGTAATGTGAGTTTTTTTTTACAGTGGCTGGAGTGCCAAACCTGTCAACAAACCCCCAAATATCTCCTTGCAAGTTGGAGGAGCTGCGTACAGGGCTGGATGCAGGTTAACATCATACCCAGGATGGAGAAGTTGCAGGTTAAGGCCCTTACTCAAGGGCCCAACAGAGTGGAATCACTTTTGGCACTTGCGGGATTTGAACCGACAATCGGAAGGTACAGATTCCTAGCCTCAGAGCCAGCATAATATAGTATGTAAATTTTTCTTTATATTTCCTTATGTTTCTATGTTTCTTTCAATACTATATTTCATACTATATTTTTAAGAATTGTATATCATTTTAAGAAGAAGTATATTTATTAGGAACTAGCCACGTTAGCTGTTCGAAGCAAATAATACAATAAATGTAAAAATATTTGATATCTCTTACCCTATGAAAATCATGATTATCAGTATTCTCGTATGTCGGAAACCTGCCTGTTTTGAGTGTGTTCTTGTAAAGACTGCTTCTCAGACTTTATTATTTCAAGGCGGCTTGCTCACCTCCAGTCCAGTTGTATACCTCCTGT
This sequence comes from Erpetoichthys calabaricus, assembly GCF_900747795.2. Lineage (NCBI taxonomy): Eukaryota > Metazoa > Chordata > Cladistia > Polypteriformes > Polypteridae > Erpetoichthys > Erpetoichthys calabaricus. The sequence goes on from NC_041408.2 coordinate 96,933,333, forward strand.
CTTTGAAGACGACTCTAAGTACGCCTCCTTGTGTGTGTCACACTCACACTTTCTCTTATGATTGCATCACCAAAGCCAGACTGACCAATCACAACAAAGGCAAACTGATCAATCAGATTGTTTGTAAGGACCAGACACACAAACAAAGAAACTGACCTTACTTAGTATTTTGTTATTTAATAGATAGATAAAATAAATTCAACTGAATATGTTTAGTTTGGTTCTGCATATTTCCTTGCTTTTTTCCATTAGAGGTTTTTGAGTTTAAGTATCTCATTTCTTTGATTGTTTGGACAATGTAAGGTCATTTAAAATGTCTCAAAATTATGACTATACTGGGCCAGAAGATGGACAACACAAAATCAATGCTGAAAGCCCAAGCACAAGTCATTATCAGAGATAAAATTTACAGATTCATTTCATGTCCAATACATAAACTAAAAATCATGTCGAGAAAACACAGAAGAGGTTCTAAGACTTTAATCCAAACCACATACTAATCACCATCTCAAGTATTTTTGTTATTTAAATCTCTAGATTAGAATCTCTTAACTATTAATCAGTTTCCTTCAGGCTATTGATTTTTTATAAGAGACTTTGTTGCCTTCTAAGATCTGCTTTTGAGTTTTTGTGTGTTTTACCCTTTAAAGGAAGCTGCTCCATAAGTCTTTGGTTACTGTTTGATCTTGTATATTTCCCAGGTTCCCAAAGTTCATCAACTACTGAGATGGAAAGGTAAGGTGTAGTCTAAGTCAAATGAGTACCAAAAGAGTTCATTCTAAAAATTTGAGTGAAAATTCAAAGAACAAATCACAAAAAGTTTACACAAAATAAAAAAGGGAATTTTTTTTTTCTCTGTGTTCTTACAGTACAGTCTTAGTTTCCTCATATTTAAAGTATTCTTATGTTCTATGCTTAAAATTACATAACTTTTTTATAGTAAATTGTGGCATAGCTGCAGTTACAGAGTACAGATTACAGTTTGGAACTGTTTGTGTTCCATGTGTTGCCGCCTGAAAGAGAGAAAAGACAGACAGAATTAGTCTCTACTCAGAGTGACCAAAAAAAAAAAAAAAAAAGCTTGAATATTCCACTTCCATATGAACGTTAAAGTAGAACCTCCCGTTATCTATTTATGTGTTCCATATAGTAGTATATTGCCAAACTTTTTAACATAACCTTGTAAATGCCTTAATCAATTTAACATACGGTAATTTTAGCTCTTACATTTTTTCTTTGGTAGGTTTTATGTATTTTTTACATTTCGGAGGGTCATGTTGTTTTGTTGAAGGGGGTTTCAAGGGCAGATATGCGATTGGTTTTGGAATAGGTTGCAGGCCTGTGGTGGGGGCCTGGTTGGTTCACGCTAATGTGCAGTAAAAACACTTGACTTGAACATTCATAGTTTTCATACTCTTTCTCTGTATGTTCAGCATTCAGAGGTTGATGTGCTTGCTGTTTCCTGAGCAGCTCTTCTTTTCTCCACCCTAGCGGCCCACTTCTTCTCTTCTTTCGTCGGCATCTTTTCGCCTTTAAACTGATTAAGTCAGCGTTTGTGTTGCAATTACTTAGTATGTTTTTCTTTAATTTCTCAATTAAGCTGGCACTTAAGTCTTCAAACTGCTTCAAGAATGATTTAAGATATGAAGAGGTAGGGGAAGTGATGGCGAAGGTGGCAGGGATGAGAACGGCGCCTGTACGTGTGCGCCGCACGGCTGCCCTGCTGCTTGCTGCCGAGAGTTGATTTAACAATAAAATAAAAATAAAAAGTGGAATAACCTTGGAGGTCAATCATCACCCCGAAAGCGAATAGTAGATGTCAGGTAGTATATGTGTACCAAATTTCAGGTCAATAGGTCAAACAGGTGATTTAAAATCCTGGACAGACAAACAGACAGCAACGTTAGTGTATTATATATAAAGACAAGAACATTGCTGTGCAACAGTACACCCATTTTTCTATTTTTATTGTTGTTTTACACAGTCTTCATTCAATCTCATTCTCAAATTAATTATAGCTACATTTATTGTTTCATGGAACATCAGGGCTTTAAAATAGGTCAGTTATGCGTATACCTGTTACATCTTCTTCAACCTCACCATGTTAACCTGGCTTTAATTAGAAGTTGCACCATCTAGTTGTTGATGTCCACCTTTGTAATGACTAAATATTCTTGGTTGCAGCTTGTTTATCGACTTGTTCTAAAAACTGTGGTGTTCTTATTTTCCACAGTCAGGCAGTGACAATCTGTGCAGGTAGAGCTGGCAGCTCGTGAATTACTGTTCATTTCTGCTTATGGCTAAACCCCATATTGTCGCTCTTCCTTTGCTTATGTTGCTAATGGTTTGCTAACATTCTCTGACAGTTTGTATTGACACCAGCAATGGAATGCATCTATTGTTAGACACAGCCCCATCTATGTTTGGTAAGCACACTCCTTGTGTGTGTTTTTTATTGTAAATTTACTACAAACCTTGAATCCATTTCTTTTTTCCTATATTCCGCTCTTTAAACAGAGAATTTTAACTTTTCTCTTCTAGTCACAATATGCAGTCGATAATGATGATATTATTATTATTATTACTATTATTATCCATTAGAACATTAAAATTATCCAGATGTTGTTCCTGCCCTGGATAAGCAGGTTTGGAAGATGGATGAAACGATGATTACTATTATTATTACTATTGTACCTGAAGCAGATACAAATATATGAATAGATTAAGGGATGGAAATTTTTCAGGGCAGCAGTTATTTTTATTATTATTATTGGGCAGCACAGTGGTAGCACTGCTGTTTCACAGTGAAGTACAACTGGGGTTCACATCTAAGGTTTTCCTTGTGTGGAGTTTAGATATTCTCCCCCTTTGCTCCTCTTTTCTCCCACAATCCAAACACATGCAGGTTAGTGGAACTGACATTGGTAAACTGGTTTGTGTGTGTTTGTGTGTCTCTGTGTGTTGTATAGGACCTAGAAAGTGAATGTGAATCCCTTTCAAATATAATAACAGAATCAAAAGCCACAGCACGAAGAAAACAATCTTCATCTTATTGGTACATCTGAAGCCTCAGAGATGGCATTCCTTAATCCAACTAAATGTGTTTCTGACTTTTTAATAAAGATATTAGGTAATGCTGTTATTGAAAGTCTGTAAATTGAGCACTCTTATCGACTGCCTGGAAACCAGGTGCCATGAGCGTTCATTGTCAAATTCGATAAACTCTGTGAAAAAGAAAAGGTGCTATTCCAAGCAAGAGAGAATAGAGAAATTCTCTTTGAGAACAAACAAATTTATATCTATCTGTACTTTTCTGTCATAACTGTTAAATAGAGATCCTCTTACAACAAGATTGAACAGAAGCTGCCTGAAGCAAGCATTAGGTATGGGCCATTTCACTCTGCCAAGCTGAAGGTTCTCAAGACTGACCACAATTATACATTTAACACTCCTGAAGAAGCCGGAAAAAAAACTTTTCAACCTCTTGTTTGGCATCTTCAGCAGGAACGGGATCTGACTAAGACTGTTTGAATTGGAAATGAACTCACTGTTAGTAGTGTTTTACGTAATTTATACAGTACCTATAAATTTCTAATATTAGTGCAGAAAGATACTACTTAATGTACATTTTAATAGTGTATAATGTACATGGGATACTCTTCATGTTAGATGTTAATAGTAAGCTACTGTTGTGTCAATTCTGTTGGATTTCACTTGTCAGCCCATTTATTACTGTTAACTCTACTATATCTTTTTTCCTTGTTTTACTCTATTCTCATTTTACACAACATTTTATTCATCTTTCTTTGACTTATACTAATACTTCTGTATTATTCATTATATTTTATTTATTGAATTAATTTTAAAATTCTTCTTTGTTTACTATAATGAACTATTTTTGTCCCATTTTTATTGTGTTTATTCTATTTTTTGTTCTGTTTTCTTTGTCTGTTTTCCTCTTTAAAATTTTTGCTCCCTTTTTATTTTGCTATGTAACATTTCGTTATTTATTTTCATTATTTTAATTTCTAGGGTGATGTTACTTTTACTATTGCTGTTATTGGTATTAATATTAATGTTAACATTGACATTACTATTATTTTATTACTCAGTATTAGCATTAGTATTATATTATTTCAATTATTATTAGCTACTTATTGACTTTTATATCAGGCATTTTCACAACAGCTAATATGATCTGTCCTGCCTAAGTAATTATTTATCACTGCTGTTCAGGGGAACCTCGTGTTTTCAGCATGTTGTGCTGTCTTGCATGTCAGAGGACTGGGACGATGAAGAGTTTGATCTTAACCTTGTTTGGGGAGACAAGATTAGGAAGAGAAGGACATGGTAGAGGGAAAGCATACTGTATACATTACCTACTTTAAAATTACTGTAAGAGTCACTGTGCAGTTATCAGAATACTACAAAAAATGAGTCTAGGCATTCCCAATTCTCAAATTTCATTTTATGTTAATATATCTAGAGATCTCAGTTTTTCCTCCCATTAGCAAAATACACTCTAGAAAACAAAGATCACTAAATACCAATTGTTTAGAAAATTAGTAAAATGGAATGTTATAGGTTTGAAGCTTAAACATGAGCTTAAAAGAAAAAAGAACTTTCACAGCTCATCTCCATGAGACCAGATATCAAAATTCTCCATCTAACTGTTGGAGCCCATTTTCAATTAAAAAAAGACTGGGCTGGACAAGTATCTTTAATGAAACCAATGCTACAATGTCATATTGTTTAACTCTTCTATACTGTGTTGATCTGGAACAAATAAAGATTAATGTAAAAAAAAAATGCTAGAAAACAAAGTTATTCTGTAACATTTATTTTGTCTTTTTTGCAGAAAATACTTGAAAGCCAAACATTGAGCTGCATTCCTAAGAGACAAAACATCAAAACAAGGAAAATTGCTTGGAGACAGTATAATGAAGGCACGTTTAGAATTCTGTATTATTCAGAAATTGGTAGGCATCAAGTATGGTTTGCTTAATTGATAAAGTATCTAGTTATACTAAAGATACTAAGTTTGTGCATGTTGTTGTTTTCTTTGCATAAAATCTCCTCATTGACCTTAATGTGAGATGAGCTTGTCCTATTTCCAGTGACAAGAGATACAGCTGTGAATCAATTAATGCTGCTTTCAAGGACATTCAGCATTTATCAGGATTTAATTACACAAACAGAAACAAACTTATGCACATGATTTAAAAATGCATAAATACAACAGTTAGATCATGGGGAATTTGTAACATGTTTTGTGTGCCTGTACATAAAAAAAAATTCAATTAATTTTACCTTTAATTTAGGGCATTTTCCACGCAACCAGGTTACAACAAGGATATCCTGAAACATGTTACATCAAATCAAGCCACCTCATTTACATTTCATGTTTATAACAAGAAGGTTTTTGATTCTATAATGAGAACTGAAATAACCAAGACTGGCTTACAGATTTATTGACTGATATAATATATATGTATGCTTAAGCTAGAGAATATTCTATTAACTATGGTGACAATCTGGCTGTTTTTTTTATCTTTCTTTGCTCACCACTGACTTAATTCATTGATTGGTTTCAGCATGTCTGAGCTCCAAAGATGCCAAGAAATTTCTTATTTTGTTGTTGGAGAGATGCCAGAATGTTCAAGCACTGACTGAACAACACTTACAAGCTGATTAGATGGCACAAATGTCTCTCTGTATAGCTGTCCAGTTGAAAGCAAAATACTTCCAAACTGAACAGAAGTGGAGGAGCATGGAGAAACATGCAAGTAATTCAATCAGTGCGAATGTGGTGTCCAATAATTTTTTGAATGTCATGAATTTAATGGTCCTGTCTATCAATAGCAGGTTTTGAGCACTTATACATATTTATAATTATAATTGACTATCATTAAATTACACAGGTAACTTGTAAACACTGGAAATTAGTTTTGATGATTCCATGATTCCATTTTTCTATATTTTTTGGTGCTAATTCAAAAATCAAAAACATGTTTCTCCATCACGTACCATTTTTTCATAGAACACATTTTATAGCACCCAATTATAATTTTTTTATTGTTTTCACAATAAAATTAAACATCAATATTTTATTATAATGATAATTTGACTGAATTTATTATTTTCTAACATTAAAATCTAAGTATAAAACAAAAGATATTTTAATCAATAATAAGATCAGCATATAGCTGGAATTAAACATGGTGATGAATCCTAACAGCAAGTAGATGCATGATTTTTGCGGTTCTTGATCCAGTGATACACAAGACTGGAGAGTAGCAAACACGCCTCAGTATGACTCAGTCAGTTGACGGGAGCACTTGTAAATGATCAATAGAGAGTTTCTTTTTTTGTTGTATTGCTAATTCATATTATGGCTTATTAAGGTTGAGTGAACAGTTCTGGTATTTTTTGTTATATTTGTGGAAAGTTTGTTGTTAAAACCAGAGACAGGACAAAAAAAAGCTTTTTTTGGCTACTTAGCATAACTTGGTAACCAGGAGAAATAGTGGGCCATTCACAGTGTCTGCTTTATTTTTGTTGAAGAACTAAAGCAATTAACAAAATGTAAGAAAGAAGCACTTGCTTTTGGTATTGTGATGATAAAGAGGGAACCCAAAATTCATTGCAACGATTGTTATTAATCTTCCTGCAAAATTCAAGAATATAATAAAAATAATCAGAAAGAAATTATTTATCCTAAACTTCCATTAGCAAATAAGATCTGTACCACACGGTTCTGATGTAACAATCTCTTCTTAACATGGCCGTCTTGATTCTGTAGAAACAAACCCAGAGTGAGACAGTACTTCAGTTGATGATGAAGAATTTGCCCTAACATGATCAAACAGTGAGCCACAATGGTTCACACAGGATTAACTTAATGGTTTAGCACAAACTATACTGAAAGGCACCAATGATAGAAAGGGCTGGCCCACACCAGGGCCAGGACTAGAGCAATGCCAGCTTAAGAAAGGAAAACTACTGAGTGGATAGAAATAATCAAAACAAACTGGTATCAGAAATAGTTTTTACTACTCCTACAATGATGACCTGTTTAGGTTTTACCTACTATACATATTGGGTACCCATTAGCATGTGAAGTACACACATGGACAACCTGCTGTGAGTCATGAGCACATAGCCTGCTTCATGCCAGGAGCAAGATCAATCCACCTTTTTCTGTTGACACAGGATGTCTAGGGCCTAAACATGCATCATTGCATGAGTGGGCTTATCGTAACTGGTGATATTGGGTCATATTGTATTTAGAGTGCTCTCGGGCTGTTGGTGAGGAAGGATGAGGACCTCTGTACTGGGGAATCACAAGACTTGGGTGTATGCTTCCCTCTGCATACCAGTGATTTTACTTTGTTATTATCAAAACAGCAGACATGCAGCTGAATACTGAATACCAGTTATGAGTCTGAATTTGTGACTTTGGTTGTCTCAATTACTCAGTCATCCTATGGACAAGCTGTTGCTGCTGATTTTCAGCCATGCATTTAATACAGTGGAACCTGGACAGATTTAAGCCAAGTTAGCTGAATTATCTAAAGAAAATGAGTCGCTTCAACTATGAGTTTTCCTAATGCCTGGCTGGTTGCTATGGCTAAATAAATTGAACTTAGTGAATCTGTCTTCAAATCAAGGAGGAAGGAAACATCAAATTTCCATGGACACCATTCAAGTGAGATTAATTAATGTAAGCTTATAGAACCTAATCAATCAGTTATTGTAGTGGTGCATGATTACACCTGAACGAACATATCTGGTCTTGCAACACTGACCCAAGTTGGTCATGCCTTCATAATGCAAATGTTATGAGAACACCTTTTCTCTAAGTTTGGTACACATATTTACCCATGGTGTGTTGCAAAATCAAGACATGCTATATAGACATTTTTTTATCTGAAACACATATAGGTCAGTGACTTGATCAGGGTTATGCAGCTATTCCACTCCCTTCAGGATATAAATATTTTACCTTAGGATTAATGTGCTCATTCAGAAACATTTTGAATTTGTTGGCATTTACCTTGCCTTCCATGGAAATCAGAGGATCTCAACTGTACCAGGAAAACACATCCAGCACCGGAATTCTTTTCTATGGAAACAAACCATTAGGGTTTGTATACAGTATTCAGACTGTGCTGAACTGATATCCTCAACCTTTGCCAAGAACACCTGTTGTACTCGTAACTAAGGACCTGCAAGTCAGAGTAAAGGCAGACACAATAAGGTGATTTCACAAAATACAAATGTTTTGCTTTTATTAAATATTCTAAAATGTCAAATCAAAAATCTTTAAATAACTTAACTGATGGAACAGTTCAAATTCAAAATGATCATCATCATGCAATTGGTGCAATGCATAATTTAAATTTCAGCATATTTTGTAGTACAAGAATGCAGTAATACAGGATACTGGCTAGCAATGAGAAGCGGAAAATTTACCTTGAAGGTCACCTATTTATACATTTAATTAGTTCACAAAATGCTTATGTTCAAAGTTTGCTTTATCTGTACTGTATCTGTAGACTTTAAATAATGCTGATGTATATTATATTTAAAGCTCTGAAATGTGTGGGATTATGTTTTGACATTTATTTGTAAATTCTTGTTTATATAAGTTTAGTCAAAAAAGAATCCTTGCCCTTTTGTAGGAGAGAGAGAGCACAGGAAAGTAAAAACTCTAGAGATCCAAATATATGTTTGCAACATTTCTGCTAATCTCAGAAATCTGACTCTATTATTTTACTGGATTATCAACTTTCAGTTTTTTTGACGAGTTACAGTAAAAGTTGTCGATTTCAGTACTCCTACAGTTATCCTACGCTTAAAAATATATACACGAAAAGGGAAATATACTAAAGACCCTTATACCTTAGCTGTCTAGCCCTTAAATATTGAAGACCTGATTATTAAGGTTAAGTAAATATCCATCCATCCATTTTCCAACCCACTGAATCCAAACACACGGTCATGGGGGTCTGCTGGAGCCAATCCCAGCCAACACAAGGCGCAAGGCAGGAACCAATCCCGGGCAGGGCGCCAACCCACCGCAGGGTTAAGTAAATATGGTAAGAAGTTTAAAAATGGCATGGCAAGTAATTTAACTATGATAATGACTCTTAAAATGGAAGCTAACCTTAATATTGCACACTGACATTTTAAGGGTGTACTCACACTGGCAATTCATTCTGTTCATTTGACTAATGTGACTGCTCCATGTCGGGTCAACCATACCGTGCTCTAGCCTGCTTGGAAGAGGTGGGTCTGAGCACAGTTCAGTAGCATTTGGGAACAATGTGATCGCTGAACATGCCCAAGCACGGAAAATGGACATGATGTCAATTATGCGACAAGTCAGAAGAAGAAGGGGAAGATTGCAGTGTCTAGAAGTGCAAAGCTGATAGAGTCAGACTTGTCCACATAGACAAAAAGCTGTCATGGCTGACAAGGGTGCATCCCCTAAGTACTAACTTGAAGGGGTTGAATACTCTAGCAATTATTTTGTGTTTTATATTTGTAATTAAAGTAGATCACTTTGCAGAGATCCGTTTCCCCTTCAACATTTAAGGTGGCAATGTCATGCCATATGGTGAGTGCTGTGTGAGAGAGAGCAACAGCTCAGTTGACATCACCAGTGCAATTCACATTTCATTCAATATCTTTTGAGTTAAAAACAGGTTTATATTCTTACCTTACACATGAAGGCAAATTGTAGTTGGCAACAAAAGCTGCAAATCCCTCTCTTAACATCATTTGTCACCATGAAAATCTTATCGGACATGCAGCACAGCAAAATGTTACAATGCACACTCAATACATTTATAATAGGGTAGACTGTTATCCTGTCCTACATAACTCCAGATCTTGTTTTGGCTTTACACGAAGTCGCATGGTCATGACGAAAGTGTGCCCGGGCCATGAACTTTAAGTGCAGTGTTATTGCAGGCCAGCAGGAGAGTACAGAGGGGGGACAATCTCGCTTGGGCTCAATAAAGAACAAATGTGCCTAGTATAGAGTACACCCTAAGCAGACTTAACATTTCATATCACTTATTTTGCATTTCATTTTTTAAATGTTAGTAATATATTACATTTTCATTTAATGGGTTTATTGGTTTATTCAGGTATTTCTAACAATAGTAAAAATACTACTATCAATTGTTTCTAGTATTTGAAAGTGGTTTCACCATAGTACAATAGGAGTTCAGAAAGTTTACAGGCTTCAAATACGCTAAACACTGAAATGCAGTATGCTTAGTCATGTAGCTGTTGTTTCAGTAAAGCCTTGCTCCAAATTATGATTTTCTAGTAGAACAGGACTATTTCTACTCATTGGAAGTGTTTCTACCTTTATACATTTATAGGGCTTTGAGTTAAACTGAAATATACTAAACCTAAACTTTACACTACAGTATTTACATCTTTGAAAACAGTCTGTGGTGTGCAGTTTATTAGTGGTAAACAGTTACTACGTTCCAGATGTACATTTGTCAACTGATTATATTGCACTTCTTTAACAAAATAATGTTGCTACTCTGCGGTGGGTTGGCACCCTGCCCAGGATTGGTTCCTGCCTTGTGGCCTGTGTTGGCTGGGATTGGCTCCGGCAGACCCCCGTGACCCTGTGTTCGGATTCAGCGGGTTGGAAAATGGATGGATGGATGGATGTTACTACTGTTAAGCTGGTACCAGTTATAACTGATCTGCTGTACTTTGTCCTACTGTCGTTCTGTCAATTAACAGCACACTGTCTTGTCTGTTTGCTTTGTATGTCGTATTTGCACTAAATAATGTACATTGCCTTGTTGCGCTACATGTATTATATATCCACCGTGGTCCTGAAGACACACAAAACCTTGAACTTGAACTTGAGTGCAATACAGTATGTTTATTCATATAGCTGGTGTTGCTCTAAACAGTAATTTCTTAGTAGCATATGAATATTTCTACTTGTTGAAAGTGTTTCTCCCTTAATATTTTTATGGGGCTTTAAGTTAAACTCAACGAGTAGTTTTCTAGAATTGCAGCATTTCTGCTGATCTGAGAAATTTCAACTCCACTATTTTACTAGATTATTGATTTACAAATTTTTAGTATTGAGTTACAGTAAAAGTTGACCATTTCAGCACTCCAATACCATCCTCACAACTCTTTTTATCAGGAAAAAATGCATGAAAAAGGTGATATATGAAGTAGCTGTAACGACCCTCGTACCTGGTCCAAAACAATCAAGACCTGATATTACGCATTGACATTTTTTTCATTTCATAATTGACATTTTTCAGATGTTAGTAATATATTGATATATTACTAACATAATATTATATTATAATAATATAATATCTTTATATATAATAGGCTACCGTGGCTGTTTGTCTGTCCAGGATTTTAAATCACCTGTAGCTCACAAACCGTTTGACCTATTGACCTGAAATTTGGTTCACATATACTATGTGACGTCTAATATCCACTTTTGGGGTGATGATTGACCTTCAAAATTATTCCTCTTTTATTTTTATTTTATTGTAGAATCAACTGTCAGCAGCGGCCAGCAGGGCAGCCGTGCGGCGCATGTATACAGGCGCCGTTCTCATTCCCTACCACCTACCATTTTAAATCACCTGTAGCTTGCAAACTGTTAAAACTATTAACTTGAAATGTGGTTTCACACACACTACATCACATCTACTATCCACATTCAGGGTGATGATTGACATCCAAGGTTATTCCTCTTTTTATTTTTATTTAATTTTATTGCAGAAAAGGGCGCTGTTCGCATTCCCTACCACCTTCGCCGTCACTTCCCCTACCTCTTCATATCTTAAATCATTCTTGAGGCAGATTGAACACTTGAGTGCCAGCTTAAGTGAAAAATGAAAGAAAACATACTTAGTAATTGCAACACAAACACTGACTTAATCAGTTTTAATGTGAAAAGATGCCAACGAAAGAAGAGAAGAAGCGGGCCACTAGGGTGGAGAAAAGGAGATCTGCTCAGGAAACAGCAAACGCATCAACCTATGAGCAAACAAATGCTAAACATACAGAGAAACAGAATGAAAACTATGTCAAGTGTATTTACTGCACGTTATCATGCAGTGCGCCGTTACTGGTATTTAATATATTATATTTTCATTTCATGGTTGTATTGGTTTATTCCAACATTTCTGTAAAATGTTTTGTATTATTTGATAGCACGATGTATTCATCAAACAGTTATTTTAAAAGTACAGCAGCACTGATGGGATGCAACATAAAAACTGTGGGCAGAGGACTTTTTCTCTGTCACTTGGGTAGGAATGGGCAGTCAGAATTGAGCTCACAGGATGAAAAAACTGAATATAATATTCAATAATCCAGTAATTCTGTAAAACAAATTGCATCTTTGAATACTAACAGACTCCTTTACATTATAAAAATTGTGTGTCATTTACAAAGTAAGAATTTATTTGTAATGTAGCTACTTTCCTGACTTTTCCGAGAAAATATTGACAAAATGGACCTGACAGATATGAAAACATTCATCACAACTGGTCAGTAAAGTAAATTAACAAAAGAAAGAAGAGTCAGACATTTGTTCCAGGTTTTTACTGATTTAGATTCTGATGCAAAGGATCCAATCTATCTGAACTGTGACAGATATCTCCAGTTTGTTGCAATTGTTAGCCAAATCAAAATGTGTTTTAGAAAGAAGCAATATGTGCTATCTGTGAACATTAAGCAAGATACAGTAGTGAAATTTGTTGAACTTTAGCATCAGGACATTTGTCCCAATAATTTTGTAGCTGCTAATGGCTTTGTGCCGCTAGCTTAATAGTTTGTTGACTTTGTTGTAAAATATACCAGATTCAGTTTATCCAAAATATTGTCCTTACCTGGATGTGATGCCTTCTTAATGGAAGAACCGGGGGAGAAAATGTGCCCAGGGCATTATCTCCCCCGGATCGCTAGATGGCAGTCCCCCTGGGTTGCTGCAGCACCTCAGATTCCCATAGGGCACACTGGGACTTGGAGTTTGGTGGCTCAGCCTTGTTGGGTTCCGGAGGTGCCACCAAGGGGTGCTGCAGGGACTGTAGAGCCCTGCTTCATCAGACTCCTACCTTACCTAGAAGTGCTTCCAGACCAAGCCTACCGGACACCAGAAGCAGTCCCAGGTATTCCATAAAAGGGACCAGCTGCCACTGCTCCAGGAGCCATTGGGAGGGAGAGGACAACACTCACTGGAGGATGAGTGGAGGTAGAGAGAGATGCGGCAGAAAAAGACAAAGAAGGACTGTATGCTGGTTTATTATTATACTGTGTTGGCTGTGGTGTGAAATGCTTGTGAGGGAAGAGTTTCCCACAACCAAATAAAAGACTGTGTTTCTGCTAGACTTGTGTCTGTGTCTTTTTGTGTCTGGGTTAGGGAGCTGGAGTGCCCCTCTGGTTTATTTACTTAAACTATTTGAATTAAAATAATTTTAGACAACATAACTTGAACATCACTGTTCAAAGCTGCTTCACATATTCAAAAGAATAGAATTCAAACTCTTTGAATTCTTGAGATTAAGGCTCGGAAATGAAATGGCAGGAAGAGGTAAACAGGATAAGTCTGTGGACCACTAAGCTGATCCTAACTATCCTGAGAAAACTCAGTCGATGAAGATGTGCAAGTTTGAAATATCTCAGATGTTTTCTATGTTGGGTTTTGCTTAGCTGATAATTTGCTTATAATTATGCCTGTATTTTGTCTTATGTTTAGACTTTGTATGTGCTTGTGATAGAAGATATATAAGGAAAGTGTATAAAGAAATATACTCTTATTTCTAAACATACATTTTATAATCAAAAAGGTGGACTTTAATAAGATTTGTGCTAAAATCTATATACTGTATATTAAGAAGGTATGCTTAAAAGAACTGACCTAGGAAACAAAGGGAAATTCAATCTTCATACAAAAAGCAGAGCTGTGTGAAAAAAAAACTCATTTTTCCTTTCAATTCTGTGCCATATTAGAATTATAAAGTGTTTCTTTGTTTAAGTTTTACCAGCTTAACAGTTTTCTGCACATGTCACTTTTGAGTCAAAAGATTTTATCTACATGGTTTCCTAAACCTCTTGCTTCTGCATTAACAACTTCTTGACAACACAGCATCTTTTTATCAAAATGATATACTGCCTTTAATATGTAGACTGTGATCTTGAAAAATATGTAGCCTGTAGTTATCACAGAAATCACATCCATTCATTCACAATCGAGGTTAATGGAAATTTGTGAAGATAAATTAGCTTTGTCTTGGTGTTAATGGAAAATGATGTCACACACAACGGAATCAAATCTGAGACGGATAAATGACATACAAGCCTAAGAGCTGATAGATTTTAGATTGTTGACTATACTCTTATCAGACTGAAAGAAACGTGTCAGTTAGTTACAGTTTTAAGAAGTAACATAACATCCTCAATAGAATTCAGGGCCATGAGTCTATCAGTTAAAAATTAGTTCGAAACACACATGCACTCTTGCACTTCTTTCCCTGTATATAAACTGTCATGGGGTCTTCTGTAAATGGGATGTGACCTGAGCTACATAACAGAAACATTTTCAAGAGGCCAAAGAATCCTCTAAAATTTAGAAGAAACAGAAACAAATAAAGTTCTCCTGTTTTATTAGTGGAGGCACAATACACTATTATCAGGAACCTTCACAAAGGAAATTAGAACACTTGCATTTGGTGATCCAATAATAGTTGCTACTCTTTTCATATTTGTTATGAAAAAATGGTTGTGTAACTCAAAACAGGGGAGACATCAATGTAAGGATATGCAACATGCTTAACCTTCATCTTTAAATGTTTTCCAAGACATGAGAAACTAACTGTGGTTGTTTATTGCTTTACTGCCTACAAGTGAGTGACGTCTGCCAGTATTGTGAAAAGTAATCCTGACACATAATCAATGGAGAAATTGTGTTTTGTAGCATATTTATGCTTTGACCACTGAATGCATCAAAAATGTTTAGAACATTAGAACAAGCTACAGAAGAACATTCAGTCCAACAAAGCTCTCCATAGTTTAATGCGTGTATAAAGTCAGAAAATCTACAAAGTATGCATTGTAATAGAACAAATTCATGCAGAAAACTGCAAAAAGAGTTGGGGAATTGCCCCGTATAATATCCGTTGGAAGATTTACAAAACTGGTCAATATTTGATTTAAAAAACCAAAACATTTGACCAAATACAGAGGTGAGATGATCGTTTATATACAAAATGGCTGCAGGAAATGAGTTGTGAGGAAATGACGATGTAATTGGAAGTCACGTCATCACTCATGGGCCGAAAGTGACGTCAAACTGCGGAGCCGGAAGTGACGTCATCTTTGTTGGACCAGACATGCTGTCATCCTGAAGAGCCGGAAGTGGCATCATCGTTGCTGGACTGGACATGACATTATCCATGGGAGTTGTCCTGAGGAAGCCATTTTCAGAGACCAGAAGTGTTGTTGGTAAGTGCGTGTGTTTTTGGTTTGTCTTCTTTTGTTCTGTAGAGAGAGAGAGAGAGAGCCATCAGTACCCCAAATCATCTCCTCATCTTACATTATATCACTCACCTCAGGGCTTGTTGACTGCCTCCTAACCGCACATGTGTGACAGCATATAAAAACTTATGTTAAATAAAAAAAATGTATACTAATTTCATGTTTATTTTAGCCACTTTTAAAAATATATATTATGTAGAGAAGTTTAGTATTACTGTTAGTTCCAGAACTAGGTGGTAAACTAGCAATAAACTAACAAAAGCACAGCAACTTGTGAAGTGATGCCCCAAGGACATCTGTGCAATACAAAATTGAAGCAAACCAAGGTGTGTGTCTTCAATGGGCACTTCAGCTGTGTGTAATCAGTTTGAGCAGTCATGAATAGTCAATAAGAACTGGGCAATGGCATATGGATTTCTGTGAAGAGAGGAGGAACGTAGAGTAAGCAGACTAAATCGACAGGAAAACCTACAAAAGCCATCTTATGTGTGATGATTAAAACTATAAAAACAGATCATAGATTAAACAAAAAATACACGCAGAGCGGCGCTAATAAAAATAACTTAATTCCTGTTCCATATATCAATAACGCACATAGTATTCATCTCTGCTCCTCCGAAACATTGAATATGGCACTATTAAATATTAGAGCCTTAACTAACAAGACATTTTTTATCAACGATCTTATTAGTGATAAAAAAATAGATTTTCTTGCACTAAGTGAAACGTGGCTTAGCTCAGATGGCGCAGCTGTTTTAATCGAATCTGCGCCTCCGGATTACAGTTTTACTCGTGCTGATCGCCAAGGAAAGAGAGGTGGAGGGCTAGCAAACATTTACTCAAGCAGGTTAAAATGTAAAAATATCAGTTTTGGTAAATTCAAGTCTTTTGAGTATCTCGCCATTATTATTCAGGGAGATTCTCACGTTCTAGTATTACCCGTGTATAGACCTCCAAAATTCAATGCGTCTTTCTTTGAGGAATTCTCTGACTTGATGTCAATCTTAATTACGAACTATGACACGCTCTTAATAGTCGGCGACTTTAATTTTCATATAGATAATCAATGTGACCAGAAAGTAAAAGAATTTATGAACCTCCTGGACTCTTTTGATTTGAGACAGCTCGTTAATCAGCCTACACATAAAGCAGGTCATACGTTAGACTTAGTAATTACTAAAGGACTAAAAGTTGATATAAAGCAGGTCATTGATATTGGTCTATCAGACCATTTTCTTCTACTCTTTAATATAGAAATAATGATAGAAAACACTCATGAGAAGCACATTGTTAAAAAACGGTTCTTTGACTCATCAGCAGCTTTAAAACTTTCAAACATTCTAACCAATCAGTCCGTTTATAGTGCCAACTATAATAGCGAGGAGAATGTAAATAGTAAGGTGGAAAGATTTAATACTAAAGTGAGGGCTGCTGTTGACTTAGTTGCACCTGAAAAGACAGTTAAAAAATCTTCTAGCATTGTTATACCATGGAAGACCCAAAGAGTGTCTGATTTAAAGAGAACATGCCGTAGAGCTGAGCGTAAATGGAGGAAAACTAAACTAACTATTGACTATGAAATATTAAAAGTTAAAATAACAGAATACAATAACACAGTCCGTCTTGAGAGGCGCTGCTATTTCTCTAAGCTTATAAATAACAATGCTAGTAATCCCAGAGCCTTATTTTCGACAATTGATCATCTGTTAAACCCAGGTAACTCAAAGGAATGCCTCCTAAGTACTTCCGGTAAAACCTGTGAGGCTATCGCTGTATTTTTCAATCAAAAAATTAATGATATTAGAAATAACATAGTATATCTCCCCAACACTAAGGATCCTCCTAAACCCCAGTACCCCATAATAAACAAATTAAAGTCTTTCACTAGGATAGATTTACCTGATTTACATAAAATAATTTCTCAAATGAAACCCTCCACCTGTGCCCTTGACCCAATACCAACAAATTTTTTCAAAGAAGTATCGGGCGTGCTTAGTGATAATGTTCTTGACATAGTAAATTCGTCATTAGATACGGGGGTCTTCCCAGACTGTCTTAAGACTGCGGTAGTTAAACCCCTACTTAAGAAAAATAATCTCGATCCCTCTGCTCTTAAAAATTATAGACCCATCTCTAACCTGCCTTTCTTAAGTAAAATTCTAGAGAAGGCAGTCATTATACAGTTAAATGAGCACCTCAATAAACATGCTATTCTTGATAAATTTCAGTCAGGTTTTAGAACAAATCACAGCACAGAAACTGCACTCGTTAAAGTAGTAAATGACTTGCGGGTAAATGCAGACAGAGGCCATTTATCTGTTCTCGTCCTCTTAGATCTGAGTGCCGCATTTGACACCATTGATCATAATATTCTTAAGAATCACCTTAGTCAATGGGTGGGCCTCTCTGGCAGTGTCTTAAATTGGTTTGAACCCTACCTGGCAGGGAGAAAATTCTTTGTTAGTTGTGGTAATTATAACTCAAAGACACATGATATTCTATATGGTGTTCCACAAGGCTCTATCCTGGGTCCACTGCTCTTCTCAATCTACATGCTTCCATTAGGTCAGATTATCTCAGGGCACAATGTGAGCTACCACAGCTATGCTGATGACACACAGCTGTATTTATCAATAGCACCTGATGACCCCAAATCTTTTGATTCGCTAACACAATGTCTAACTTGTATCTCAGAATGGATGAATAGTAACTTTCTCAAATTAAATAAAGAAAAAACCGAAATCTTAGTGATTGGCAATAATGGATACAATGAGGCTATTAGAAATAAACTGGATGCATTAGGATTAAAAGTCAAATCGGAGGTAAAAAGCTTAGGGGTAACCGTTGATTGTAATCTGAATTTTAAATCGCATATTAATCAGATCACTAGGACAGCATTTTTTCACCTAAGAAACATAGCAAAAGTTAGACCTCTTATATCATCGAAAGATGCAGAGAAATTAGTTCATGCGTTTGTTTTCAGTCGGCTAGATTACTGTAACGCACTCCTCTCAGGTCTACCCAAAAAAGACATCAATCGTTTGCAACTAGTGCAGAATGCAGCTGCTAGAATCCTTACCAGGAAAAGAAAATCCGAACACATTTCTCCAGTTTTGATGTCACTACACTGGTTACCTGTGTCATTCAGAATTGACTTTAAAA
The DNA here is from genome assembly GCF_900747795.2 of Erpetoichthys calabaricus. NCBI lineage: Eukaryota > Metazoa > Chordata > Cladistia > Polypteriformes > Polypteridae > Erpetoichthys > Erpetoichthys calabaricus. The sequence continues at coordinate 96,952,047 of NC_041408.2, forward strand.
TTCTGCTTATGGTTTATAAAGCTTTAAATAATCTCGCCCCGGCTTATATATCGGAATGTCTGACACCTTATATTCCAAATCGTAATCTCAGATCCTCAAATGAGTGTCTCCTTAGAATTCCAAGAGCAAAACTTAAAAGAAGTGGTGAGGCGGCCTTCTGCTGTTATGCACCTAAAATCTGGAATAGCCTGCCAGTAGGAATTCGCCAGGCTAATACAGTGGAGCACTTTAAAAAACTACTGAAAACACATTATTTTAACATGGCCTTCTCATAACTTCACTGTAATTTAATCCTGATACTCTGTATATCTAATTCATTATAATAACTATTCATTCAAAATCTGTACTAACCCCTACTCTCTCTTCTGTTTCCTTTTCTGGTGTCCTGTTGGTGGTGGCGTGCGCCACCACCATCTACCCAAAGCTCCATGATGTTCCAACAATGATGGATGGATTAAAAGCCAGAAGTCTGTATGACCATCAGCATCAAGTGACTCCGTGAAAAACCCGAACTACAAAGAGGACTATTTCATTTATGTTAGGTAGAATGCCCAAAGGGGACTGGGCGGTCTCGTGGCCTGGAACCCCTACAGATTTTATTTTTTTCTCCAGCCTTCTGGAGTTTTTTTTTGTTTTTTCTGTCCACCCTGGCCATCGGACCTTACTCCTTTCTATGTTAACTAATGTTGCCTTATTTTAATTTCTTATTTTGTCTTTTATTTTTCTTCTCTTCATTATGTAAAGCAATTTGAGCTACTTTTTGTATGAAAATGTGCTATATAAATAAATGTTGTTGTTGTTGTTGTTGATGAGGCTAAACTGTCAGGAAGTGACAAACAGCCCAATAAACCATGGATTGAACATCATGGAAAGTGACCTGGAAAGCTGCAGCACACTGTTTTAATTTTGTCATATGCTCTGTTTACTCGAGCTATACTTTACATTTCTGTAAATTGTTGTATTTGTGACTGCCTTTCCATGAATTGATAAATACAGTGCCTATAAAAAGTATTCACATCGTTGAATGTTTTCATATTCATTTGTTACACCACATTAACTCACACTGAATTTAATTTGTTGTTTTTGACATTCTTGAATAGAAAAGGACTCTTTCATGTCAAAGTGAAAACAAATATTAAACACAAATACATTGATCCCATAAGTATTGATCCCCTTTAACTCTGACACACCTAAATCATTGCTAGTGTAGTCCAATAATTAGTTAAATGGCACTCAGCTCTCTGTAGTCAAGGGATTTTAATTGTCTGTAGTATAAAATTACTTCTGTATCTGATGACTATCGTAGCATAGACAAAAGGACACTCCCAACAACTCAGTGAAAAGCACAAGTCAGGAGATTGATACAAGAAATTATTCAAGTCACTAAATATCCCTTGGTGTCCAGTTAAATCAGTCATTAAGGACTGGTAAGACTGTGACACAATTTTAAATCTGCCTATAGCCCAAGAAATGAGTGATTGTGCAAGAACAAGACCAGAAGAAGACTAGTGAGAGAGGCCACCAAGAGACCTATGAGAACTCTGAAGAAGTTGCAAGCTATAGTGGCTGAGATTAAACAGACTGTGAAGACAACAACTGTCACCTAGGTGCTTCACAAGTCGCAGGTTTATGAGAGGGTGGCAAAGAGAAAACCACTTTAAAAAAAAACACATGACATCACAGAGATTGGGAGACTCTGAAGTCAGTTTAACTGACCAAAACTAAGCTTTTTGGCAATCAGACTAAATTCCAAATGCATTGTACATCATCAAAAACACAGCATCCTCACAGTAAAGCATGGTGGTGACAGCATCATGCTATGGGAATGCTTCTCAGCAACAGGCTCTGGAAGGCTTGTAAGGTTGGAGGGTAAAATGAATGCACCATAATACAGAAAAATGCTGGAAGAAAACAAGATGCAGTCTGCTAGAAACCCGTGCCTTGGGACAAGATGTGTTTTCCAGCAAGACAACAACCCCAAGCATAAATCCAAAGCTACACATGATTGATTGAAAATCAACAATGACAATGTCCTGGAGTAGCCAAGTCAGTATGGATCTCAATACAAGTGAGAATTTGTGGCCTGAAAAAGGCAGTTCATTTACAATCCTGCAACCTGACAGACCTTGAGAAGCTTTACAAAGAAGAAGGGGAAAATTGCAGTGTCTAGAAGTGCAAAACTGATAGAGACAGACTTGTCCACATACTATAGACACAAAGCTGTCATGGCTGACAAGGGTGCATCCCCTAAATACTAACTTGAAGGAGTTGAATACTCTAGCAATTATTTTGTGTTTTATATTTGTAATTAAAGTAGACCACTTTGCAGAAATCTGTTTCCCCTTCAACATTTAAGGTGGCAATGTCATGCCATATGGTGAGTGCTGTGTGAGAGAGAGCGACAGCTCAGTTGACATCACCAGGAAGCAATCCGCATCTCATTGCACACAGCCTGTCCCTGCATGAACAGTTAATGGAGCTCTCCTTTACCTTAAGCTGATAAGGGAGACTGTAACTTTGGAGGCCATGTTATCCAGAAGTAGTGCATTTGTGACTTACCACCAACAGTTACCACAGTGCAAATCTGCAAACTGAGATGGCCATACAACATTAAAAAACTATTTTAAAGTGTCAAAAAAGCAAAATTAGATCCATTGTGACTTAATGCTGTAAAATAATAAAATGTAAAAACTTCCAAGAGGTGAACACATTCTATAGGAATTGTATATGAGACAAGTAAAGCACTTTCCATATTGATTTATTTACTGAATGTAAGAGAAAAGAAGGCATTCACATCTTTGACTTTCAGAGATTCATTTTTTAAAAATAAATAATAAAACTGAGTATTTAAACAGTGAAATTCCTAAATAAAAACTTTTCAGTGATTTTTGGAACACAATGTATGACAGAAGAAACCTCAATAGATTGTACCTCTCTCGCTCCACCTGCTTGACTTACCAATGCTGCTTTCATGGAGAACCAAAACAAAAACCGAATCCTCTTCAGACTTCAGGCTGAAATTGAAGGTGTTGATGACATCAAAACCACTGAAAAAAAAGCAATTCTTTACTCTATATTTTAAGGACTCTATTTCTTTTAATTATATATGTTTCTTATTTAGGTGTGCATTTTTTAATATTTCGTATGCTATTTATTCATTAGCAGTAATGGCACACTGCATGATAACGTGCAATGAATACACTTGACTTGAGCATTCATAGTTTTCATACTCTTTCTCTGTACATTTAGCATTTGATTGCTCAGAGGTTGATGCACTTACTCCTTCCTGAGCAGCTCTTCTTTTCTCCACCCAAGCGGCCCTCTTCTTCTCTTCTTTTGACAGCATCTATTTGCTTTAAAACTGATTAAGTCAGTGTTTGTGTTGCAATTACTTAGTACGTTTTCCATAATTTTTCACTTAAGCTGGCACTTAAGTCTTCAATCTGCCTCAAGAATGACTTAAGATATGAAGAGGTAGGGGGAGTGACGGCGAAAGTGCTAGGGAATGAGAACGGCGCCCTTTTCTGCAATAAAATTAAATAAAAATAAAAAGAGGAATAACCTTGGATGTCAATCATCACCCCGAAAGTGGATAATAGATGTGACGTAGTATATGTGAAACCACATTTCAAGTCAATAGTTTTAACAGTTTGCAAGCTACAGGCGATTTAAAATCCTGGACAGACAAACGGACTGCCATGGTAGCGTATTATATATAAAGAGTATTTTTATCTAAATTTTGTTTTTATTGCATGTGACTACTTCTTTGACATGTTGTAAAGCACTTTGAGCTACATCTTTTGTATGAAAATGTGCTACAGGAATAATGTTGTTGTTCTTACATTTGACACCAAGGTTCTAGATTTATCTGGTTTTGACCTTGGCATTTCATTAATTAGGAGTTTATAAACTGAGCCCCAAAGTCTAAGTTCCAAATGTATAGTATATAATAAATATTGTGTACTTTAAGAATGGTGGAAATATAGGACTGTCTTTGTATGGATTCCATTGAAATGTTTCTTATTAATCCTCATTGATTCAGCATGCAATTTTGTTTTCTGCCCCTCTTAACCTTAACTCATTTAAATACTGTTGTAAGAGCCATTTGTTAGTTAGTTTTGGTATATTGATAAAAGTATTTTCCTAGTTATGTTAAAATGTTTGCTTAGATAAAAGTGCAAAATTCAATGGAAAGTTCTGTTATAACCCCTACAAGCTAACTTGGAAGTGGAACATTCTAATTATTTCTTGTCATTCTGACTAGAGACTAGTTCATTCTATGATCTGCCCTACAGATGGTAAGGCATGGAGGGCAAACACTTTCAAACCATACTTACGTATTGAACACACTAAACATACTGAACATATTGAAGTGAAACCTATGTAAGTTTGTTATAGAAAGGTAATACAACTTTATGCATAGAAAGTAATTGAAGCTTAACATGATAAAGCTAATATTATTACAAAAAATAAAAGAAACCATTTTTTCCCTTTTTGCCTTAACTCTACATGTGTAATAACTTTTCTCAGAATTTTTGTAATTTGTTCTTTTTGAAAGTTTTACAATTAAATATTTTTAGAGCGACTTTATTGGACTATGGAATGGTTTTTGTTACGTGTTTGGCTGGATCTTACATTGGCACCTCAGTAGCTGCTCGATTTTGGGAACCTGGAAAAGATGCAGCTACAACTTTAAATCAATGAAAAATATATATATTGTAGCGACCTCCGCACCAGGCTCGAAAAAAGACAAAGTAAAAAAAACAGACAGATGTAGTAAAGTCTCTCAAAAGTTTTACTTGAACAGTCAAGAAAAGAAATGCCGACCTCAAAAAAACCAAACACCAAAAAAAAAAAACCTTCTAGCACCCTCTCCAACCTGGGACGCTACAGTATTAAAGCCTTACTAATCTATGTTTGATCTATTTTGTAAATAATGATCAAAAATATATGAACTGCAAAGGCATAACTTCAGCAAGAACTCCTACAGAGTTTCATAACTAGGGGTTGTGGCGAACGGCCAGCTGCTCAACCCGGCCGGGACACCCAAAGATGAGAAGGATGGGGGAAGGCAGCTACTGTGGGACACTGCCTCCCCCAAGACACCAGATGGCGAGTTCCCTGCAGCATAGCAGTGCCCCGGATTCCCACAGGGCATCGTGGAATCTGTAGTTCGGCATCACAGCCCTGCTTTGTACTGTGGGTGCTGCCAGGAGATGCTGCAGAAAGATCTGGGGATTTGCATTTCTCGTACAGCCCGGAAGTACTCCCAAGTCATGGGGCCGGAAGCCCCAAAGTACTTGCAGGCTGAAGTAAACCTCAAGTTCTCCATCTGACCCAGAAGTGCTGGCAAGTCATGGGGACAGAAGAACGGAAGCACTTCCGGGTCAAGGACTTTATAAAGAACCACTAAAGACCCAGAAAGCGAGCCGGATTTCTGTTGATTATTGTGCTGACTACTGTTGTTTTGCCTGTGTATGGTGGTGGAGGTGCTTTTGGGCACTATTTCAAGAAGAAAGAGAATTAAACAACTTCTTGGTAATTTTACCCTGTGTTCAGTATGTCTGTCTGTTGGGTTGAAAGGGGCAACAGCGATCCCTAGTGTCTTACAGGGTCAAATACTGACAGAGTCTCTTTGAAATGAAGGGATTCTCACAATATGCATAGGAGCCTACTTAGCTTAACATTGATGCAGTTCTTGCTTTAATAGTTGGAAGGATTAAAGAGCTATAAGTCAAAACAACTGATGAATGTGTAAGGACTCAAAAAAACTTTATCACATACATTATCATACATTATGTGGCCAAAAGTTTGTGGACACCTGACCATCACACATTTAAGCTTGTTGAGCATCCCATTCAAAAACCATTGGCATTGATATAATAGTTGACCTCCACTTGTGGCTATAGTAGCCTTCTCTATTCTGGGTAGGCTTTCCACTAGATTTTGGAGTGTGTGTGGGAATTTGAGGCAAAAGAGCATTTGTGAGGTCAGGTACTGATGTTGAATGAGAAGAGCTGGCTTGCAATGGGTGTTCTAATCCATCCCAAAGGTATACAATTGGACTGAGGTCAGTAAAAGGATGTGTTTTTTTAATCAAAAGCTAACTTAAATTCATAATCTCAAAGTTTGTTAAAAGTTTTGTTCCCTACTATGTACCACATCTTCTAGTGGTGAAAGCACTCGTATGCCTGAACAGAGTAGGTGTCTGTGTAGGACGGCCGTTTTTTATAATTCTGTTTGCCTATTTAATCTCCACAAGACTCAAGTTTTGTTTTTAATGCTTGAGTGCTGTGTATTTGCTAAACACAGTTTTAACACTAAATAAATATTCACTTAAAAGCTTTATTGGCAGCATCACTCCAACTTCAAAACAATATAAATGCTAACTCAAATATTTATTTGTTCAGTTCTACACATTATTACAAGATACTATATGATAAACTAAAAATAGGTAACTGCTATCTTGCAGTGCTCTTCAATAACAATACAGTATGTTCAGCTTCATCTAGACTAAATATAGTGACTTTTTGTATCTGCTGCAGCAACAACTTATATAAGGAAACAGTATTGATTCTATCTTTTAAAATTGTTTCTTCTGTTATAATACTTCCTTCTATATTGAACAAACAAAGCCATAAATCTTAACCTCTAAAATACTTTAGGGAAACTGAAAATAGTATTAGATCTGTCAAAGAGTCAGACTAAGGAGGTGGTGTGTTATATCATATACTGTGGCATGCGGCTGGGGGTGGCACCCAGCCGGGACGCCCAGGAAGACAGGAGGAGGGCATATGCCTCCTCCAGACCATGAGGGGGCGACCGCCCTGGTTCCTTTGGGGGCCACGGGTGCAGGGCTTGGAAGCCCAACCCTGTAGGGGCCCGTGGTCTCTGCCAGGGGGCGCCCCCATGCCTGAAGGACCCGGAACCCCAACACTTCCGCCACACCAGGAAGTGCTTGGGGGAAGAAGACTGGGAACACCTGGAGGGCTTCCGGGAACACAGCCGGCACTTCCGCCACACAGGGTAGTGTCTAGGGAGTGTCGGGGATCACCTGGAGCCCATCCGGGTACTTATAAAAGGGGCCGCCTCCCTGCAAAGGAGGACTGGAGTCGGGTGAGGAGTGGACAAGGTTTGTGTGCAGGAGAGTGGAGGCGGCCTGAAGAGCAGGCAGAGACTGAGAGAGGCCTGGACTTTGGGGGAGTTTGGTGCTTGAGGCACTGGGTTGTGCATTTATTGGACTGTAAATTATGTATAATAAACGTGGGGTGGACTTTAACATGGTGTCCATCTGTCTGTGTCCAGGCAGCTTCTCACAATACATATAAAAGTAATTCACGTTGCACAAAGCAGAAGCAACTAATCCACTCTGTACATTTCATAACTGGAAAACGTCATCCAAATATTAGAGTATATTAACTGAAAATGGTGCTAAACCAACATACAGTAGTTTACAAGTTCCCATCATACATGTAGCTATAAAACTTTGTATTTATAAAACTATTCTTAGGAAGGAGTTTTTTAAAAAATTTTTTAGCATTGATCTGCTCTACCAAATAGCATGATTCAGGTATTATATTCTATCACATCTCTCTGATGAAGGTTCTTTGTAGGCAGGACAGAGTAAATACAATGCTTTGCCTGCTTAGTTATTGCTTTAACAGTTAATGTCACTGTGTGTATTGTGTGTAATGTACAGTGTTGCAAATCTGCTTCCCTTATAATGTTGCTTAGCTATTTTAATGGACAGATGATACCACGGAATTCAAATGATACAGAAGCGAAGGAACGCTCTCTTAATGAGCACAAACAGAACATAATTTCAATAACAGGATTCAAGAATTTTTGTCAATGCCCCCTTTGCTTTTTGCTCAGCACATAGCCCAATTTGCAAGTGTAGCCGTATTTGATTATGCATGGCATGTCCACACAGCAGTCCTCTGTAACTGGAATATGGAATACACAATGTAAGTCTGCTTCATTGCGATGAAATAGTGTATAAATGAAAATTGCTTGTCCTTAAACTTAAAAAAGGAAAGCTTATTAGTGGCTGAAAATTCTGACAACACTGACAACTCTAAACTCAGAGGGCCTGAACTTTAGTCTTCCAGACTCCGATGGGAATTTAGGTTTTATCTTGATCACTGATTTAACCTTTAGTCATCACATTTTCACATCAATCTGCTTTTTCCACCTTATGAATACAGCAAAATAAAATTGGGTTCTTACTATGCAGGATAAAGAAACAGTAGCTCATTCATTCCCATCAAGCAAAATTGATTACTGCAATGCTTTAAAAGTCAGGCTATTCAAATTATATGATTGCTAGTCTGAAATTCATTCAGAATTCTGCAACAAGGTGCAAAACTAGAACTAGAAAATTAGGTTGCATGGATTACATTCTTAAGCCTCCATTTTGTCTTTCAGTTAGGTTCAGACTACATTTCAAAATCTTCCTTCTATCGCAGTAGGTTTAACACCCTTATGTTACATTTGTCATTAACATGCAAACTCCGGGAACTGTACATGTTAATTAAAAAATACAAGCCTACTTACAATTTCAAGGAGAAATAAAAGTACTTTAGGAGGTAGCTGCATTTAGCTATTGGGGCCCAGTAACCTCTGGCGGGACACAGGGAAGGGTGCCTTAGAACATGTAAGCTTTAAGGTGGACACAGCACCAAAATGAATGGGACTTAAAATGAATGAAAATAAAACCAAATACATGATGAAACAGAGCAGTGATGCACGTTATGGACAAGGTGGGGACCTGCAGCTTAGACAATACAAATTAGTGAAACTGAACAGTTTTAAATACATTGGAGCCACAGCAACTCATAATAATGAAGTGAAACTTATAAAACTTATCACAGCAGTGGTAGTGTATGCATCAGAGATATGCACACTTACCAAAGATACTGAAAGGATGCTGATGGCCTGGGAACAAAGAATAATGTGAAACATTTTTGGGTCATTGGAAGAAGAAGAGAGATGGAGGGTGTTGACCAAATTGGCTGATATATGAGCTATTCTCATATATTGCTGGTTATTGACTTTCGCCACACCATAGAGCATTTTGTCCAGTCAGTATTCAAAGGGTGGATGTAGAGATGATCCACTCTTACAATTAATGACAAGTTGGACTGGTCTCAGAACACAAAGGAACAATACAATAAAGAGTAGAGCAGGTTCTTTTTCCTTAGGAGACTGTGTTCCTTTAATGTGGGAAGTGACATCCTTCACTTCTATAACTCTGTGATGGCCAGTGTAATTTTCTATGCTGTGGTGTGCTGGGCTGGTAACATCACTTCAAGAAAGGTTCTCTGAATCAACAAGCTAATTAAAAGGGCATTCTCAGTTATACGATGCAGTCTGGACCCCCATGGAGGTTGTAGCAAAGGACAGAATTAAAAAAAACATCAAAAAACTGAGTGCTATTACCGTATGAACAGTGGTGCACATCCTCTCTCTGACACACTAACACTGAACACTTTCAGCCAGCGAATCATTCTGCAGAAGTGGGTCAAGGAAAGCAACGGGGCACCTTTTATACCAACAGCAATATGTCTGCATAATGCCTCACCATAACTGGGACTGGTAAGTCAGAAGATTTCTTTCTTTTTAAATCTCTTCCTTTTTAGTCATTCAGGTGTATATTCAGACCAAAGTGCATATTTATTTATTTATTTATTTTATTCATTTAAAGAGTTTCTGTGAAAAGCCACATTTCCTTCTGGGGACAAATAAAGTTCTCTCTATCTGTCCATCCATCCATCCATAGAACTAGATAAAGTACCATATACAGTAATCCCTCCTCCATCGCGGGGGTTGCGTTCCAGAGCCACCCGCGAAATAAGAAAATCCGCGAAGTAGAAACCATATGTTTATATGGTTATTTTTATATTGTCATGCTTGGGTCACAGATTTGCGCAGAAACACAGGAGGTTGTAGAGAGACAGGAACGTTATTCAAACACTGCAAACAAACATTTGTCTCTTTTTCAAAAGTTTAAACTGTGCTCCATGACAAGAGAGAGATCACAGTTCCATCTCACAATTAAAAGAATGCAAACATATCTTCCTCTTCAAAGGAGTGCGTGTCAGGAGCAGATCATGTCACAGAGATAGAGAGAGGCAAAAGCAAACAAATCAATAGGGCTGTTTGCCTTTTAAGTATGCGAAGCACCGCGGCACAAAGCTGTTGAAGGCGGCAGCTCACACCCCCTCCGTCAGGAGCAGACAAAGAGAGAGAGAGAGAGAGAGAGAGACAGAGTTTGTTTTTCAAGCAAAAATCAATACGTGCCCTTCGAGCTGACTTGCAGCTGCACAAAAGATAGCAACGTGAAGATAATCTTTCAGCATTTTTAGACGAGCGTCTGTATCGTCTAGGTGTGCGAACAGCCCCCCTGCTCAATCCCCCTACGTCAGGATCAGAGAAACTCAGCACAAGAGAAAGAGAAAAGTAAGCTGGGTAGCTTCTCAGCCATCTGCCAATAGCGTCCCTTGTATGAAATCAACTGGGCAAACCAACTGAGGAAGCATGTACCAGAAATTAAAAGACCCATTGTCCGCAGAAACCCGCGAAGCAGCGAAAAATCCGTGATATATATTTAAATATGCTTACATATAAAATCCGCGATGGAGTGAAGCCGCGAAAGGCGAAGCGCGATATAGCGAGGGATTACTGTATACTCTTCACGTGGCCACCTGCTCCCCAACATGCCACCCTGGCACAAAGGTTCAAAAACACGTTAGCCAGCTAGCCCCGTGGCAGAACGGACAGACAACTGAACAAAACCCGAAAAAAAGTTGTGACTTACTCACATCATGCTGGGTAAGACTGAAGTGTCATGAACAAGCAAGGGCTTGTGCAAACCCTAAGACAGCCAGCAAGGTCTTAATGAAGGCAACGGAACAACTGCAGGTAGATCTCCAAACAATCGGAGGTCTCAAAAGGTTTAGGGAAAAAAAAAAAGTCTCAGAAAGTTCCAATCAGGAACACGAAGAAAGATCCAACAACAAAAACAACAAAAACAAGATCCCACAACAAAAACAAAACAGGCAGCCACAGATAAAACACGCCAGAGTTCGTCCAACCGGAACTGGAAACGTATATAGAATGAAATCTAGTGAAATTCTTAGTTGTTCAACTCCAATAATTGTGTCGTTAAGGAGAATATAAAAAAGATGATAACAATAATACTTAACTTTATAAATATAAGAAATCATGAATAGAATTTTAAATATGTGATGCAGAATACATAATATATAATGACATATAATACATAATAACTTAATAAATAACTTGCCTGACCACAGCACAGAAAAGAGGAGATTATTGTATCTATGATAATCATTGCCGGGGTCCAACATTGCTTGGTGTAGATGCCTTGAAGTTAGGGAGTACCAGCCAGTGATGTGTTTAGCTGACCACACAACTCTCTGTCAAGCCTTGTGGTCATATTATGTGCTGTTCCCAAGTAATAATTCTCGTCAAGATACTTTTGATAGTGGATGAATTTCTTCAGTAATTGGGAGGGCAGCATGAAATCCCTGTGGCATGTACAGTGTTAAAGACATTGTCATGCCTTCTTCACCAGGTGTCAATGAGTTTGGGCCAGGTGATGACCTCTATGATGTGGACACCTAGGTACCTGAAACTGTACACCCTCTTCACCTGGGTGCTCTTAATATTGAAGGGGTGTTTGCACCTCTGCTGTTTTGTCCCAAAGTCCACAATCAACTCCTTTGTATTCCTAACATTCAGGACTGTTGTCCTGACATTAATATGACAGGCTCTTCACTTCATCCAGGTAAGACTGCTTGTGACAGTGTAGATCCAGCTCCTAGCTCCCTCTTCAAGCTCTTGCACCTGACACCGTCGTTAGTCATTACTGGGATAAGCTGAACAAATAAGGACACCACATGAGGCAAGGGGAAGGTGCAAAAGTGATCAGTGCTCTTATTAAATATAATCAAAACAAAACAATGTCCAAAAAGAAAGTGCAGTGCTTCAACTGTCAAATAAATAATCCATTAAAATAGATTAATATGGAGGTTAAAAATCCAATAAATAATTTAAATAAAAATGAGGTTAAAATACTGGCAGGAACAATCCTTTTTTAAAAAACCTGGCGCTTTTCCCTTTATCTGGTGGCTCCTCTGCTTATCCCTCACAGGCCTTGAAGCAGAGGAATCGCAGGGGTAGCTGGCCCTCCACAGATCCGGTTGTCTTCTATCCCATGGCTACATACAGGCTCCCTTGCTCGACCGAGACTCGGGTCCCCAACCGCCAGGGCACTCACGTTGGGGCTCTCCCCACCAAGCATCTTTGACCCCCACTGCCTTCCTGGCCTTATGCGGCAAGCCGTTCACCTTCCAGGTCACTCCTGCTCCTCCGAACTGCTCAATAGGAGCGACCGCTAACCACTGCCCTAAGTATCAGCCATATACTTTTCCCCCGGGGCTCTCCTCCTGGCTGCCTGCCTTCTCTCTCATGAGCCTCCTCCCTTTCACTCGCTTTATTGTATTAAATGCAGACCTGGTGGGCCAGTACTATATGAAGGATCAAGGTGATGGCATTAACTATGGACCTACTGGAGCAATGTAACTTGTAATGGATCCAGTTCAATTGGCATAGAAGAGCAAATATGATTTTTGACTGGACTCTCAAAACACTTCTTTGCTATAGGTGTTCTTACAAATTGAGCACTGTTTCCTCCCTGAGTAGTTCTTGCAGATGTTTGGACTGCTGACTGGTGTTACTGCTATTCACATCAAGGGGCATACAGAAATAATTAAGCTTGTCTACCAGAGAGATGTTGGCACTCACTGTGGTGGGAGTAGTTGCTTTATAGCTTGTTAATTTCCACAGACCTTGCCACATGCACCTAGGACTCTATTGTTCAAATATCCCTTTCATTTTGTCCCCATATTATCGCATATTGGCTATCACAGCTCTCAGTAGGTTGTATGAGATGGCTTTGTAATAGTCCATTTTCCCAGACACAAGCCCTGAGCTGTATACTTTGGTGCATGCGTATACTGCATCATGAATGGATTTACCACCCAAGGTTTCTGGTTTAGGTAAGTCCTGGGGCCTCATGTATAAATGGTGCGTACACACAGAAATGTTGCGCAAGAACGTTTCCACATTCAAATCGCGATGTATAAAACCTACACTTGGCGTAAAGCCACGCACTTTTCCATTGTACCTCATACCCTGTTGTACGCAAGTTCTCTGCTTGGTTTTGCAGACTAACGACACCCAGCATCAAAGCACTGCTAATGTTCCTGTGTGGTTACCCTTTCTTTGATCCACATCCACGACGGCGGCTTTATCAAATACACTGAAATTAACCGCATATCAATCATAAATTTAAGGCACCTGATTGTAATCAACCTGTAAAAATATAATGGTGCACAGAATGGCCAAACTATTCCACTGGCATGGCTGCTTTAGCGTTGCTAGAGGACCTCGCAAATGGAAGGATTAGAAGAGAACGCGTATTCCGAGATCATACTGATTTCTTGGCACATGATGATGACTGGCTTCTAAGTCGGTTTAGATTTCTAAGAGTGATCCTTTTGGAGCTGTGTGCTGAACTGGTGCCGGCTTTACAAAGACAGACTTTGAGGAATTGTGCTCTACCTGCTCCTTTGCAAGTTTTGTCCACTCTTGGGTTGTTAGCCACAGGAGCTTTTCAGTGTGAACTGGCTGACCGATCCGGTATTTCTCAGTCATCACTGAGTCGTGCCATGCCAGCTGTATGGGATGGTATTATCCGCTTGTCAAGCAGATATATAAGATTTCCGTACACTACGGTTGAACAGGCAAACATTAAAGTGCAATTTGCAGCAATGTCCGGTTTTCCCAATGTAATTGGGGCGGTCGACTGCACACACATTGCTATAAAGGCACCGTCACAGAATTAATTTGTTTATGTGAATAGAAAGCATTTTCACTCTACTAATGTGCAAATCATCAGTGATGCGAAAATGCGCCTCACTAATGTTGTTGCGAGATGGCCTGGCTCAACTCATGATTCATTCATCCTGAGACATAGTAGTGTGGGGAACAAACTTGAAAATGGTGCTGTGCTTGATGGCTGGCTTCTTGGTAAGATAAGACATTTATTACCTTTTTGGTTACAGTTGTACATTATCTGTACAATGTAACCATATAACATGATTATTCAGGTGACAGTGGGTACCCGCTGAAGACGTGGCTCCTCACCCCTCTCGCCAACCCACTAACTTAACAAGAGCGACGTTATACTGACCTCCATTCTTGGGCTCGGGCAGTGGTAGAACGTTCTGTAGGGCAGCTTAAGGGCCGTTGCCACTGCCTGGATAAGACTGGTGGAGTGCTGCTCTACAGTCCACAGAAAGTGTGTTGCATTGTGCAAGCATGCAGCATTCTACATAATATGGCGCTCATTCGTAACTCGTAACCCTGGACCACCAAATGATCAGCCACACCAGACAGCATTACAATGTCGAATGAATGTAATTAACAGAATGTAAAAACAGGTAAGCAGATGCATCATTTATTTTTTCACCAAATCAGTTAATTTTTCACTAATGTCATACAATACGGCCTTGATATTTCTTAGTTCATTGGCCACATCTCTCACCACATCCACCAATGCATTTTGAGATTCTAGGACTGCATCAGTCAGCACACGGCCAGATGATCGCCCACTAGTTTCCGAGGCAGGGGTGTGTGAGCAGCCAGCACCCAAAGATGTGGTCGGCACAGAAGCAGCACTATCATCGCCTGGAACCATGTCCTCCTCATTTGGGTCAGCTTTTGTACTATTATCTAGAAGTAAATAAACAGTAATTAATACCTAATTGTTTGTCTTATTACTCATGCAAATTATTTACACGAGTATGGATCATGGTAATCAAAAAAGAAATAAAAACTCACCGGCACCTGCGGTGATGTCAGAATCTCCCTCACCTGCAGGTAAAATGCTGACAATGAGTGTGTCGCCAATAATTGCTGCAACTCGCTGCTCAAACAGTGTGAGCTCCGGGAGTTCCGTACCTCCTCCAGTGGAGCTAACATGCAGACGATGAGCTGCGACTCTCCTTTTCACGGCAACTTTGATGTCTGACGACTTCTTTTTTAATTCGGTCACAGTACGATTTTCTGCTCCAGCACTCTTGACTGCATCTGCCACGCTATGCCACTCCATCAGTTTCCTTTTGTTGCTAATGACACTTCCTAAGTTGCCAAATAAAACATTTTTCCTGGTCTCTATTTCAGCTAGCAGGATTTCCATTTCACATTCGCTGAAGTTTTTTTTTTGTTTTTTCACGTGCTTTCGCCATTGTCTTGCTGAAGTGCTGCAGGTAAGGGGCTATTTATATTGATTTGCATATTCAAAGAGGCATAATTCTGGGAGGAGTTGGGGTGGGGCAGTAGGCGCGTGCACATGCGTTAATTTCCATGCTGAGCGGGATTTATGTAGCGGAAGAACGCGGAAGTTGGTGAACGCACAGATTCCTGCATCTGGATTTTTCTGTGCGTAAGCACATTTTGGCTTTTGTGCTTACGTCATGTTATAGTGAGAATTCTATGCACGGTGTTATACATGAGGCCCCAGATGATGACATTTGGTGCTATTTGATTTATGAGATATTCAATGTGGCAAGTCACAGCTTCTGTTGACACACTGATGATGTCATCAGAGCTGCGCCTGAACGTATGCCAGTCAGTAACACATTCTGGAGAATGGCCTCTGATTGGTCTGCATATGAGGCATACACCTCTGTCTTGGGATTTGCTGCACTCCTTTGATCTGTTCATGTGGTAAATAGTGAGAGATTCAGCTTGGGCCCTTGACTTGGTGTGCATTAACAATGTGACCGTGCCCAGACCCTTAAGTGTTATTACAGGAAATGGTGATATTACACAGTGGTGACACATTAACTGTCTAAACATTTTTTAGCATGCTGCAGTCATCAGATTTGTCAAGAGTGTATATATTAAAAGAGAAAAAAAACAAACATATTCACAAAGTAAAACATCACATAATGTATTGTGGTATTTTAAAAAAGTAGTACAGTTTAAATAGAATTTACAAATCACTCAACTTCTGTTTTATTATTTTTTTCAAAACTGTTCCAGCCTTTTGGAGTTTGTGTTGTAATCACTTTTTGAAAATTAGCAAAGATGTAAGTGCAAACAACAACAAATGCTAGACAGAAAGAGCTGCTACAATCACACGTATGCTTTACAATCATTTTCAGACAACAGAGGGCAGCTCAGCTGATGTCACCAGGAAGCTCTGCACTTGCAGCCTGCTCCTGTTAATGGATTTCTCCTTTTGCTTATGCTGATAAGACAGGATGCTTATGAGAGCCCTTGTAATTCACAAATCTCTAATTCTGTACCAAACTTTGAATGTTCTCACAACACATGAGTTAATACAAGAATTAATACATTTTCCTACCACTCTATGTGATGTGATGTTAAAGTAAACTACATTCCTGCAAATCAATACTCACATAAAGAATATTGCCCCCATGTGTCGATGAGCATGCATATGTCAATCACAAGTGATATCAGCACACAGGTGGAAGTGGATGCAAGCATATTATCCTGATGATAAGTGCAGTTGGATAGGTGATGGACAGCAAAATGTCACACATTTACACTGCGCTCTGTATTCCACAAACCCCTGGAATATACACTTCAACTGTACAAGCCCAGACATTTCAAGAAGGCAGAGACAGACTCCCGGAGCATTGAATAAATAGAGCCTTGCTGAAGATAAAAGGGGGATCAAGGGAAGTACATAAACAGCATTAATTTTATAATTCACTCTTCTTATTCAGACGACTTGATGTTCCACTTTTAAAGAAATTTATCGATTGGACATCTTTGTCACATTCTTTCCTATACTGTAGCAGTTTATAAAGTATCTTTTTTCACTGTATTCAGATTGAAACAGAATAATTATATTTTTCCTACAGGATTTGGATCTGAAATTTTAAAATGCAATATGTTCCTTTCATAAGCAGTGATCCTTACCTTTAAGATTATAGAATGTTTATTTCATGTTATGGGGCTTGCAGTTATACATGTATTTATGGAGACCTTTTTCATTTTTGTTCATTTCTTAGAAAAGCTGTCTTATAAAAAATAAACTTTGATTGATTGAAGAAAAACATCATACACCATTGCATTTATTATGTAGACTTTAACAAATTATTGATAATATCAAGAAAAGGATATGCTTTATATAATTTAAATAACTTACATTGTAAAAATATATGGAATCCTCCTTAAAATTTATTTTTCTATATTTCTGATAGTATGTGAAAAACAAACTGCAACAAAATCTTTTTTTGTGTGTTTAATACTATGCCTGTGTGCACAAACATGATAGTACAGCAGCTAGTGGTGCTGCTTTACAGATCCAACATTCTGAACTCATATCCTGGGCCTGGCCAGTGCCTGTATGGAGTTTGCATGTGCTCTTCATGTCTGAATGGGTATTGCCCTGGGTAGGGTTTCCTCCCACAAGGACAAAGACGTGCTGGTTTAGTTAACAGGCAACTCTAAAATGGCCCTGGGTGAGTGTAAGGGTATGCATGTTCTTGAGTGAGCCCTGCAAATGGGCTGATGTCCTATCCAGTTACTGATTTCTCCTTAGCACCCAGAGATGCCGGAATAAGCTCTGCTCAAGCAACCCTGAATTTGATTAAGCACTTTTGCTGCATATTATATATTGCTTCACTTAATTATGCCCTGTTTTGAATAGTATATAACTGACTGGACTTTATAAGAATTAAACTGAATGTTGAATTTTATTTATTAACTCACCGTACAATCACCGTTGTACTATGTAACTGAGTACTTTTCTGTATACAGGTCAAATTCCGTTACAACGAAGTGCCAGTGACCAAAAAATATTTCCTTGTAATGCAAATTTCATAGTAATGAGATTCTGTATTTGTCGCTATAGTGCTTTCTTACTTGCATCCAGGCGTTTGCAATAATTTCAATAGCTTTTTTCACGCTAATTTTCATCTCCTCCTGTCTACAAGTTATGCTGATGAGAATTTTGCTCAGCATTTCTTTGCGATGATACACTTTCAGGGTGCAGATGATGCAGATGATACAAAAAAATAAAAGTTTTTTTTCTAATGTGAACTGTTGTCATTTTTTCATGTCTGCCATTTCTATAGGAGGGTGACAATCAGTTAAATTCCAATAAATGTTTTTCAAATGTTGACGAGTAATAAGCCAAAGGTATCACTCAAAACCACAGAAAACAAAAACAGCAAAATAAACAGTACGAGGAAAGTTCGAAGAAAGAGAAAAATTTATAATGTTTCTGTTCAGGGATCATTGTGCACAACTGAGCTGCGAGCACAGAACTAACTGCTCTGTGGATGATTCATTCAGGCATTTCAAGGTCTTTTGGGCACTTCATTGTAATGAAAGTATCTGGTGAATGTATTTCGTAGTAACGAGATTTTTATAGACTCTGTCTTATGGGGAAACTGTCAGGACCATAAAACACTTCGTTCTAATGAAAATTTCGTTGTAAAGATATTCGTTGTAATGGAATTTGACCTGTATAATATTTGAATTTTTATTTATAAGAGACTAATACTATTAGTTCTCCTGAGATGTTTACTGTTTTACTTCTGTACATGCTACATACAGTCCTTGGTGGTGTTGGTGTGAAAGACACTGCAGCTGAGCTTCATATTAAAGGATGTGAAAGTTTGCAATAGCACTGATTTTGACAACACATTTTTCAGAAGAGGTTCCAGAATAAAATAAACTGAGAAAGGTGTCTTTTGTAAATGCAGCATTTCTAAGATGAGATAAAAAGACATACTCTAGGGTAAGCATTGTAATCCAATGAAAAAATTATATTGTTATGCCAATGTGGTTCAAAAATAATAAAATAAATCAATCAATAATGCAGCAGTTGCCACATTTGATGCCACTCTGAGTTTGTCGATGCTTCATTTAAACTTTGTAAGTGTAGATGAAATAGTCTGGAACAGTACACTGACTGATGGGAATTGTAGTCCCCATGTCAGCATTTTCAACAAGGCTGCAAATAAGTTAGGGGGGGGGGGGGTAACATTTTAAATACATTTCTTACTGGATCAGTTGTGCAAAATTGAATACGCTCATAGCCACAGACTTCATTTCTCTATGTTTTCTCTATCAGCATTGTGGCTATAAGGTGCCATCATGTGTTAGAATGTCCCACTCACTAGAATATTAACAGTAACAAATATCAACAAATGAAAAACAGGTAGCGCTGCTACTTCACAGTAAGGAGACCTGGGTTTGCTTCCCAGGTCCTCCCTGTGTGGAGTTTGCATGTTCTCCCCGTGTCTGTGTGGGTCTCGTCCAGGTGCTCCGGTTTCCTCCCACAGTGCAAAGACATGCAGGTTAGGTGCATTGGTGATCCTAAATTGTCCCTAGTGGGTGTGTGTGCATGTGTGTGTGTGTGTGTGTGTGTGTGTGTTTGTGCGCTGCGGTGGGCTGGTGCCCTGCCCGGGGTTTGTTCCTGCCTTGCGCCCTGTGCTGGCTGGGATTGGCTCCAGCAAACCCCTGTGACCCTGTGTTAGGATATAGCAGGTTGGAAAATGACTGACTGACTAAAAAATACGTGTTGGCAAATTTTGTTTATTCTTTAACATCACCAAATTTCAATCAAATTTGTAAAGGCATTTTTGAAAATTTGAGTTATTTAGTTTTTCTACCTTTTTACCCTTAAATATTGATATATCAAATTGGCTTTTTTGTAGCTACATTTTAGTTGTATTCCCAATAGACTATATAGACATATAATTATCATATTCTTCAGGGATTTACAATCTTTAATATCCTCTACTTTCCTCTGCTGTCTTTTCCGGTTCTTCGCCACCACCTGGTCAAAGCACCATGCAGCCACATGTACCTCAGATGGAAACAAAAAGGAATGAATTAAGAACATTTATGTTAGGTAGAATGCCGAGTCGGGGCTGAGCGGTCTTTTGATATTGAAACCATTGCAGATTATGTTTTTTTTCTCCATCTTAAGTGGAGTTTTTTTTGCTTGTTTTTCTTTCCTCCTGGCCGTCTGACCTTATCACCAAACTCATCTTTAGAGACTTACATCATGATATTGTATATAAGGATGGTACTCTTCTATTTGCTATTTATCTGTTTTGTAAGATTATATAGATTTATTTGTTTTTTGTTACTTCATTAATATCATTGCCTAATTTTATTTATTTTTCTTTTCTTGTAAGCTTTCTCTTTGGCATCTTGTAAAGTACTTTGCACTACATTGTTTGTGTGAAAATGTACTATATAAATCAATATTATTGTTGTTGTTGTCCTTTCTTAGTGGATGTCTACTGCCCTATATGCACCATCACAGGAAAAAGTGTTTGTTGGTGACTGAGTGAGTCGCTAACTTTGCATTATCTATATATTGTCACACATGTGTTCTTGAGAGACAACTTAAAGGCTGCCTGATTGTAATTCCACCCCGAGTTGAAGGTTGGTACTGTTGCCTAATGCCTCTCCTCCTTTCTCACTTACAGATTAGACCGGCAGTCCCATTGACGTCACTTCTGGTTCACAGTCCCTTGGCATTGTGCCTTCCAGTGTGGCTTCTTAAGAGGGATCACAGCCATTTTGTGTTAATTATGATACGACAACCCTCTGAAAAAGACTTATTATTATTACCAACAAATTTGCTATTTCTTTCCATCAATTATATGAGGTTCAACTTCAAGGTGCCCTAACTCATTACTCTTTATCTTCCCTTGTTTCCTGTTTTTTATATACAGTATATACAGGTAAAATTCTATTACAACGAATGTCTTTACAACGAAATTGTCATTACAACAAAGTATTTTTATGGTCCCGACAGCTTCCCCATATGACACGAGTCTATAGAAATCTCGTTACTATGAAGTACATTCAGCAGAAACTTTCATTATAACAAAGTGCACAAAAGACCTTGAAATGCTTGAATGAATCATCCACAGAGCAGTTAGTTCTGTGGCCGCAGCTCAGTTGTGCACAATGATCCCCAAACAGAAACACTGTAATTTTTTTTCTTTCTTCGAACTTTCCTCGTACTGTTTTTTTTTTTTTTGTCATTTTTGTTTTCTGCGGTTTTCAGTGATACCTTTTAGTTATTGCTTGTCAACATTTGAAAAACATCCATTGGAATTTAACTCATTGTCACTCTCCTATAGAAACGGCAGACACGAAAAAACGATAACAGTTCATATTATAAAAAAAAAAATGAACATTTTGAAAGCTCTCGATTGTGGCAAAAAAAAAAAAGACGTTGCCAGTGAATTCGGAATTTCGCTATCGCTATCGATGCTGGCAACTTTCTTGAAAGACAGAGCAAAAAAAGTAGAAAAATCTCGGGTTGCAAACGTATGTGAACTGTTGCATTTGAAGACATTGAAAAAGCTGTTTTTATGTGGTTCAGTGATTCTCGTTCAAGAAACATTCCTATCAATGCAGCACTCAGTCAAGAGAATGTGAGGTTTGTAAACTCTCTTGGGACCTCCCCCAACTGGACAGCAAGCCGAAGAGCGTCCCGAAGTGTGATCTCCGCATCTGTACGGGGCAATAGCAGATATGCTGCGTCTCTCCGCCAAAGTAAACAGTATAATGCTTGGGTCACAGATTTGCACAGAAACACAGAAGATTGTAGAGACAGGAACTTTATTCAAACACTGCAAACAAACATGTCTCTTTTTCAAAAGTTTAAACGTGCTCCTTGACAAGACGGTGATGACAAATCCATCTCACAATTAAAAGAATGCAAACATATCTTCCTCTTCAAAGGAGTGCGCATCAGGAGCAGGGAAGGACAGAGATAGAGAAAGGCAAACAAACAATCCACAACTGACAGGTGCTTTTAGACTTTTAAGTCTGCGAAGTACCACGCGGATCACGTGATAGATCAGCCTCAAGTAAGCCCAGCAGCAAGGGAGCAATGTGAAGGTAGTCTTTCAGCATCTTTTTTTTTAACCTGTAGGGGTGCGATCAGCCCCCCAGCTCACAACAGAAAAGATCTCGAGGAGTGATGCAAGGTTAGTAGCATGTAAATTGTAAATGCAGATACTGTAACAGGATTACTTGATCACTGACCTGGCCACGACTTTGCCTGACTGCTGTGTCTGTATAGCAGAGTGGCAGATCATGCTACGATAAATAACTGTGCCGCTCCTGTTTCAAGCTGAATAAAGCTGGTTTTGCTAAAGTACTGAGACTGAGCACCGTGTTTTAGGGTGCAAGACAGGGACTTATAGCGCGACCACGATCTTTTATGATTTGCTTCTGTGGCGCTTCATTGCAGCGCTGTGAGCCTCCTATTGCCCTGCCCCAGCAACGGACAAACAATCTTCCACAGACTCTGCAATCGCGCTTCAGGACGCACTTCAGCGTGTCATTCCCGTTGGGTGGGGAGTGGGAAGTGGGGGGGGGGGTCTCAAAAGAGTTCAGAAACCTCACAATATGAAGAAGAAATAATGATTCCGCTCCTGATTGATAACTGTGCAGCCCACAACATGCTTCCACATTTAGATAATGTTCGCGTTGAATTCCTCCCACCCAATTGAACAGCAGCGCTTCAGCCATTGGTTTTGGGCATCATTTGCACCCTGAAAGTGTATTATCGCAAGGAAATGCTGAGAAAAATTCTCGTCAGCATAACTTGTAGGCAGGAGGAGATTACAATTAACGCGAAAGAAGCTATTGAAATGATTGCAAACGCCTTAATTAAAGAAAACACTATAGTAACAAATACAGAATCTCATTACTACAAAATTTTCATTACAACGAAATATTTTTTAGGTCCCTGTGAGTTCCTTGTAATGGAATTTTACCTATATATATATATATATATACATATTATGAGGGGCCGTTCAGGAAAAAAAGATTGGTTCATAAATATATATATTGGTTCAGATATATTGGTTTGAATATATAAATTGGTTTTAATACATCCGTTCAGATATATACATTGGTTTAGATACATTGGTTGAGATATATATAAATTGGTTTGCATAGATCCGTTCTGATATATATACATTGGTTGAGATACATCTGTTCAGATATATACACTGATATACATTGATATTGATATATACAGAGCTGAGCGTAAACAGAGGAAGACTAAACTAACTATCCACTATGAAATATTAAAAGTTAAAATAACAGAATACAATAACACAGTCTTTACAGGCGCTGCTATTTCTCTAAGATTATAAATAACAATGCTGCTAAACCCAGGTAACTCAAAGGAATGCCTCCTAAGTACTTCCAGTAAAACCTGTGAGGCTATTGCTGTATTTTTCAATCA
This sequence comes from Erpetoichthys calabaricus, assembly GCF_900747795.2. Classification (NCBI taxonomy): domain Eukaryota; kingdom Metazoa; phylum Chordata; class Cladistia; order Polypteriformes; family Polypteridae; genus Erpetoichthys; species Erpetoichthys calabaricus. Next base: position 96,975,412 of record NC_041408.2, read on the forward strand.
AAAAATGAATGATATTAGAAATAACATAGTATATCTCCCCAACACTAAGGATCCTCCTAAACCCCAGTACTCCGTTATAAACAAATTAAATTCTTTCACTAGGATAGATTTACCTGATTTACATAAAATAATTTCTCAACTGAAACCCTCCACCTGCGTCCTTGACCCAATACCAACAAATTTTTTCAAAGAAGTATCGGGCGTACTAATTGATAATATTCTTGACATAGTGAATTCGTTATTAGATACGGGGGTCTTCCCAGACTGTCTTAAGACTGCTGTATTTAAACCCCTACTTAAAAAAAATAATCTTGACCCCTCTGCTCTTGAAAATTTTAGACCCATCTCCAACCTGCCTTTCTTAAGTAAAATTCTGGAGAAGGCAGTCATTATGCAGTTAACTGACCAAGTCAATAAACATGATATTCTTGATAAATTTCAGTCAGGTTTTAGAACAAATAATCACAGCACAGAAACTGCACTCGTTAAAGTAGTAAATGACTTGCGGATAAATGCAGACAGAGGCCATTTATCTGTTCTCATCCTCTTAGATCTGAGTGCCGCATTTGACACCATTGATCATAATATTCTTAGAAATTGCCTTAGTCAATGGGTGGGCCTCTCTGGCAGTGTCTTAAATTGATTTGAATCCTACCTGGCAGGGAGAAAATTCTTTGTTAGTTATGGTAATTACAACTCAAAGACACATGATATTCTATATGGTGTTCCACAAGGCTCTATCCTGGGTCCGCTGCTTTTCTTAATCTACATGCTTCCGTTAGGTCAGATTATCTCAGGGCACAACGTGAGCTACCACAGCTATGCTGATGACACACAGCTGTATTTATCAATAGCACCTGATGACCCCGATTCTCCTGATTCACTAACATAATGTCTTACTTGTATTTCTGAATGGATGAACAGTAACTGGGCGGCATGGTGGTGCAGTGGGTAGCGCTGCTGCCTCGTAGGTGGGAGACCTGGGGACCTGGGTTCACTTCCCGGGTCCTCCCTGCGTGGAGTTTGCATGTTCTCCCTATGTCTGCGTGGGTTTCCTCCGGGCGCTCCGGTTTCCTCCCACAGTCCAAAGACATGCAGGTTAGGTGGATTGGTGATTCTAAATTGGCCCTAGTGTGTGCTTGGTGTGTGGGTGTGTTTGTGTGTGTCCTGCGGTGGGTTGGCACCCTGCCCAGGATTGGTTCCTGCCTTGTGCCCTGTGTTGGCTGGGATTGGCTCCAGCAGACCCCCGTGACCCTGTGTTCGGATTCAGCGGGTTGGAAACTGGATGGATGGATGGATGAACAGTAACTTTCTCAAGCTAAATAAAGAGAAAACTGAAAACTTAGTGATTGGCAATAATGGATACAATGAGGCTGTTAGAAATAAACTGGATACATTAGGATTAAAAGTCAAGACGGAGGTAAAAAGCTTAGGGGTAACTGTTGACTGTAATTCTGAATTTTAAATCGCATATTAATCAGATCACTAGGACAGCATTTTTTCACTTAAGAAACAGCAAAAGTTAGACCTCTTATATCATTGAAAGATGCTGAGAAATTAGTTCACGCGTTTGTTTTCAGTCAACTAGATTACTGTAACGCACTCCTCTCAGGTCTACCCAAAAAAGACATAAATCGTTTGCAACTAGTGCAGAATGCAGCTGCTAGAATCCTAACCAGGAAAAGAAAATCCGAGCACATCTCTCCAGTTTTGATGTCACTACACTGGTTACCTGTGTCATTCAGGATTGACTTTAAAATTCTTCTTATGGTTTATAAAGTCATGTTTATATGGTTTATAATTATATATCGGAATGTCTGACATCTTATATTCCAAATCGTAACCTCAGATCCTCAAATGAGTGTCTCCTTAGAATTCCAAGAGCAAAACTTAAAAGAAGTGGTGAGGCGGCCTTCTGCTGTTATGCACCTAAAATCTGGAATAGCCTGTCAGTAGGAATTCGCCAGGATAATACAGTGGAGCACTTCAAAAAAACTGCTGAAAACACATTATTTTAACATGGCCTTCTCTTAACTTCACTGTAATTTAATCCTGATACTCTGTATATCCAATTCATTATAATAACAATTCATGGTGGCTCTAGAGTCTGTACTAACCCCTACTCTCTCTTCTGTTTCTTTTTCCGGTGCCACCATCTACTCAAAGCACCGTGATGTTCCAACAGTGATGGATTAAAAGCCAGAAGTCTGCATGACCATCATCATCAAGTCCTTCTGTGAAAACACTAAATACAAAGAGGACTATTTCATTTATGTTAGGTAGAATGCCCAGAGGGGACTAGGCGGTCTTGTGGCCTGGAACCCCTGCAGATTTTATTTTTTTCTCCAGCCGTCTGGAGTTTTTTTTTGTTTTTTCTGTCCTCCCTGGCCATTGGACCTTACACTTATTCTATGTTAATTAATGTTGTCTTATTTTAATTTCTTATTTTGTATTTTATTTTTCTTTTCTTCATTATGTAAAGCACTTTGAGCTACTTTTTTGTATGAAAATGTGTCTATATAAATAAATGTTGTTGTTTAATGAAATGCTGCCAATACGGAATAACAGAAATCACCGGGCGGCTTTCGGTCAATGATAAACCAGCGTCTCATGAGGTGAAAAAATTGGACGTACTGTGGTTGCGATCAATGCTTTCCAGTAACTCGGCTTTTGAGAAGAATCTGTCATGGGGAGGGACAAGAGGGAGCGAGTGAGGCGGGTACAATGAGCCGGGGCGGGATGTAGCGGAGCGAGGAGGCGGGTATCTGTGCGAGTGTTTTAAATAATGAAAGGAAAAAAAGTGCTTTGAAATCAAGGACCCCCAACCAAGACGGCTTATGAAACAAAACACGTGTTTGCATTCTTTTAATTGTGAGATGGAACTGTCATCTCTGTCTTGTCATGGAGCACAGTTTAAACTTTTGAAAAAGAGACAAATGTTTGTTTGCAGTGTTTGAATAACGTTCCTGTCTCTCTACAACCTCCTGTGTTTCTGCACAAATCTGTGACCCAAGCATGACAATATAAAAATAACCATATAAACATATGGTTTCTACTTCGCGGATTTTCTTATTTCGCGGGTGGCTCTGGAACGCAACCCCCGTGATGGAGGAGGGATTACTGTATATATATATATATATATATATATATATATATATATATATATACAGTATATATATTGTAGCAGGTATAGGCGTGGTCCACCCTCAGGTACCACTCCAGACACGAGGTAAAAGCACAAGACTTCTTTATTTTGTTGTCTTCACGTGCACAAAGCACCCTCCACTCCACACTCATAAATCACAATAATAAACTCTCATAAATCACTAACAATACCAATCCTCCTCGCCCAGACACTTGCCACCCTACCTCCCAGCTCAGCTCAGTGTCTAGGCTTTCCCACAGTCCTTTTATACACCCTGACCCAGAGGTGTTCCTGTCCAATCAGTCCACATTTCCTTATTCCTTCCGGGTCAGGGTAAACAGTTCTTTTCTTCAACCCGGGAGCACATCATTCCTTTCTGTCACGTGACTGTGACGTACTCCCGGGTTATAGGGCACATAAGAGCCCATGAGCCCCCCCTACAGCGACTCCCGGTGGCCCCCAAGGTATCCAGCAGGGCTGTGTATAAACACTACATAGTCCATGAAGCCCTGCTGGAACTCGGGGCACGATCATGCTGTCGGGAGAGCTCCTCCTGGCGACCTGGGGGTGAGGGCCGGAATATGTAGCCGACCATCCATCACAATATATATATATATATACAGTATATATATCAGTTACAGGTTTTGATTTCTCTTCCAAAATTGCAAAAAAGAAAAGATTAAAATTACAGCCCTATTATAAACTTAATTATTTTTACTTTTAACACATTTTAAGTGCTCTTTGGTTGCAAAATGATCAATTTTTTAATGAAACATTATGAAACAACTTAAAGATTGTGATTTCTCATGGCCTTAAACCAACCAGACACAGACAAACACACACGCACACACACACAAACCCTTTTTGTCTGGCTTTTCACCAGTCTGTGCTATTGTGATGCTTAACCATGTGAAATGCCAAATACCCTCAACCAGCAGGTACAGCAGCTGCTGTGTGATCTGGTCTCACATATTTATTTATTTTTTCAGATGAACTCCCTTCCTTAACAGCAGTTTTGTGCTTTGTATAATGAATATAAGCATCTAAGTCCCTAGTATTTTATTTGCTACTGACACATATATCTCAGCTCTACAGACAGCACATTCAGCATTCCCACTTTGATTTGTCCAGGTTGAAAATACAGGCATTTATTTTTCATTTATGTTTAAACCAGTAACTGCGCACTGCACGATAACGTGCAGTGAATACACTTGACTTGAGCATTCCTAGTTTTCATACTCTTTCTCTGTACGTTTAGCATTCATTTTCTCAGAGGTTGATGCACTTGCTGCTTCCTGTTCAGCTCCTCTTTTCTCCACCCTAGCGGCCCACTTCTTCTCTTCTTTCGTCGGCATCTTTTTGCGTTAAAACTGATGAAGTCAATGTTTGTGTTGCAATTACTTAGTACGTTTTCCTAAATTTTTCACTTAAGCTGGCACTTAAGTCTTCAATCTTCCTCAAGAATGATTTAAGATATGAAGAGATAGGGGAAGTGATGGCGAAGGTGGTGGGGATGAGAATGGCGCCCATACGCATGCGCCGCACGGCCGCCCTGCTGGATGCTGCCGAGAGTTGATTCTACAATAACATAAAATAAAAATAGAAAGAAGAATAACCTTGGAGGTCAATCGTCACCCTGAAAGCGGATAGTAGACATCACGTAGTATATGTGTACCAAATTTCAGGTCAATAGGTCAAACGGTTTCGCGAGCTACAGGTGATTTAAAATCCTGGACAGACAAATGGACAGCCATGGTAGCATATTATATAAGAAGATTAAACTTTAGTTTGGGCATCTTTTGAACTTTTGATCTTATGGCTCTGCACCATCCTCCAAGCTGTCAAACTGCCATGCTTACTTTTCTTTAAGCAAATGCTTCAGCATTTCATAGCAGTGTCTTCTTCACAATACGCACAGCATAGATTTATTCCGCGTGCAAGTTCAAAGTTAATACTGATAGTGCATGAAACCAAAGAAAATATTTAGGCCTATATTTGTTTACATAATCTGGCATAATGAAATCCTGGACAATTTTAAGAATTCTATAAATCCCAACTCGACCTATAATTTACACTTTAAAAAGAGGATATTCCTATGAATAAGAGAATGTCTGGTCAACCTAAAATTGAAACTAATATATGAATGCCAGAGGCTGTGCATTTTCATTTGATACCATGTGCCTTTTCACACCACAGCATGACCTTGCACATGGGTATCCTGTAGTTCAAAATTGAGATCAATCAAAAATATAAAAGTGACAAAAGCAGTGAGTCCTAATTTACAGTGTTCTGAAAACATAATTCTAAAAAGGAAACAACAAAACGAATACTTCTTTGCTTCCTTTCAAAACAAAATCGAGAAAAAATAAGCAGATTATTTTTTCTGTTGACATTAAGCTGTAAGCACCAAAATAATGCACTATACAGCTCTACGGCTTTGGCTTCCTTAACTGCTCTGGAGCTAGTCAGAAAAAGACAATTCTTCAATGTAATTGAAGGTCTTTTTAAAGTATTATGAGTCTAAATTCACCAATTCCCCCACTGCTGTCTATCTAGTTCCACCAATTGGGGAGTGGCACTGACTACGCACGCATTGTCCTGCATGCATTAAGTGCAGCTAACCTAACACGTCTGCCTGCCTACATGTTGCCTTCTGTTACTCTGTCCAGTAAAAAACTGGTAACTATTCTTACTGTAGGCCCTCTCTTACACTAATGGCATCTTCACTGTACCAGCTCACTAATAACACTTTAATCCCGTCTTCCACCTGGTCTGAGGTGTTCACAGGTCATGTAGTCCTCCACGATTCCCTCCTTGCATGTCTCTTGGGCATGTGCTCCTGAACAGTTGCAACACCCTTGCACTGCCTTATCTGTCAAGGTAAAGGTTTCATTTATAACTATTTAAAAAGAATATTTAAAACTTGCCTTCCAGACTCATCTTGAGATGAGACTTGTCACATTCAATCCTTTGTAGGTTTGTCTTGATGACAAAATGTGTCATGTGACTGGTAACAGGTATAGCAATAGTAAACAGTGGCCATGGCAGAGACTTTGGTAAGCCTCCAAAAACAACAAAAAAAAACAGACTCAGACATGAAATGGACAGAAAATAGGATAGCAAAAATCAGGATTCATCACATATAAGCCTTTCACAAAAATGCCACTTTTTAAAATTTGCATATCAAGGTATGAATTTGCAAGTCACATATTTAAAGCACCCATCTTCTTACAGTATATACGGCAGCAGGGAGCAAAGACAGGCTGTGAGTTCTCTCAAGTAAGTCTGCAATAGCTGAGTGAATGATTGGCAGTTCATAGAATACCATTTTTTGCACTGAGAATGCGCTTACACTTGAAAAATGCAATGTTAAAAAGCATTTCCATGTTAAACACAAACTTCTATACTCAAATAGTAATACTTGCCTTTACTATGAAATAACTGCTTATTTTCTGATGGAAATGTTACAGTCTGTTAGAATTGTGTTTTATCATACATTGTAGAGTACATACAGGTAAACACACTGCATATTTACTAAGTATGGGTTGGACATGTAATAAGGATGAAAGGAACGTGAATACCTGCTAAGGCATTATACAGCCATGTGGAAGCCCGAAGAAGTAGAGGATGACAAAGGAGGATGACGGACAGCTTGAAAGAAGATGTGATATATCATGAATTGGACTTCAGAAGTACTATCAACATGATAAGGGATCAAGCACAATGGAGGCTTTTTGCCAAAACTCACTGTCAGCGTCAGCTGATGGATGAGAACGAGAGAGAGATAAAGATAGAGTATTTATCTACAGTAATTATAAATCAGGGAAAAGCCTTCAGTCCTTTTTTTCAACAACAATTGGTGGCTGTAACTTCAGTAAAAACATTTAACTATCACCGCATATTATTTGCATAAACAGTTTCACATTTTAATAATTAGTGACACATTAATAAAGTAAAGATTTATTAAATGTTATTCAGTTTTATTAGCATAATAGGTATAGTTTATGTGAGGAAATTAAAAAAAATTAAAACAGTAAAACAAGTGCACTATGTAAATACAATGCACTGCAGTAGCATGCATAAAAAATTCAACCTTTCTGCAATTATTTTGCCACACTTTAATGACATCAGGTACATCATGTGCTGAACCTTGCTGGGTTTTTTTTCTTAGATTACTGGTGCTGAGTGAAAATCCAGCCATAAAAATAAAGCTGCCTCCTCACCTCCACAAATAGTAAGAGACAACCAAGGAATGGAATATCCAAGCTCTGCTGCCAAGACAATTAACATTTTTGATGACAGTCAGCCTTCCTATTCAAATTTCTTTTCTGTATGTTAGCCTTATTCGTACTGTCTGTTATTAGCTTACTCCAACTGATTTTAGATGGTACATATTTAGATTTAACTGTTCATGCTCATTCTTTCTTTTTCATTTTAAAACTTATGATAGTTTTAATGAGAAGTAGTCATTGTTCTGATTGCTTTATGGACTGCTTACTTTTCTATGCATGCTTATGCTAAATGGAATGTATACTATCTTTGTCTTTGTACATACTGTAATATAATTACATTCAATATAATTTTCTATTAAAATAAAACACACAACTATTCATAAACAACACTTGTTTTGCAAATAAATATGAGATACATAAAATGAAAACCTTGGGATAGGTAATGTGCAAAGTAACACTTTCATATTGATTGTTGTTGCAGGTTCATTTCAAATGGTCTTTTTGCTTTTCTGTAATTGTGCCAATGTATTGATTTGCAACAGTGAACTCCAAATAATTAGTTTTTAATTGCATAATTAATCATAGCTCCTCTGTTGGTTACCTAATATTTGCTGAGATTGTAGTGTTTTATTCAGAGTTTAATGTGCAAAAATTGAGAAAAAACATGGTCAGAGGGTAAACAATTCTCTGTTTTCACTTTGTATGTTAATACTGTGTAACAAATAATATAAAAATGTGTTTTACATGTTTTGTAACTTGAAAAATATGCCACTTGAAACAGTTTTCTGACTCACGCCACTGTCGTCTACCAGAGGAAATTTAAAAGCAGTGAAAGAAAGTTATTCAGTCATGTAAATAATTTTCCTTTTTCCTTTTTTGTTTGCTACAGGCCTAAACACAATGAAGAGTTCCAGTGGCACTGTCATTTTTTGGAATTGTTTAGACTTACAGATTTCTTTAGGAGATAACATAAAGGCCAAAATCCATTATGCTATGTGACCACCTTCATTGAATTCATCCTTAACTATAGCATTTCTGTCCTTACGGTAGGGTAATCTGTTAAGAAGACAGTCATCTACAGGGCCCAGATGACAACAATTTAAACCATATATCATGGCCAGCCCAATCATTTTAAATTTTTCATTTTAACCAAATGAAATCATTTTGGGAGATTTCAGAAAGATACTTAAGACTTTTCCACCACCATCATGAAGTACAAGATGATAGAATTCATCATGGAAGAATAATGTCCCGCTCGGCCTGAATTAATATGTCCTTCACATACAGAACAATCTTTAAAGTGCACTGTAGCTATTCTGGCTTACTGTGGTGCCTCAACTCCACATAATGAAAAACTAATGTAAGTTTCCTGCTATTTTGTAAGTTATCTTTTGACACAAGCAAAGAGAAGCAGAAGTGCTCAACTCCTCTTGGTCTCCCCAGACAGGTTTGCCACTGATGGAGAATGCACGGTATGTCAGGGAGGTCAGCTCTTGTTCCTAAATGTTCTTCAGACTCCAACAGTGTATCAAAATATTTTATTTAGCCAAAATTTATTAAGAGAGCACAGTGCACAGACCTTAACTAATCTATGTGGCAAATACAACTATGCTAACTTTCTTTGTTGGCCAGAGGCTTTTTACAAGGTGTCATTATTACACAAGGATATACTGTATAAAAATATACAGTACCTGATAAGCACACAGAAATCACACAGGGGCAGCCCATATATAGAACATTAAGACATAGTAAGACAGTCAAGGCAGTGTTATGTGATAGTGTTTTGGCACTTACTCAACGGCAACAGCGGCACAATGAAAGTGCACCAGCCTGTAGCAGTTGAAGGACAATTGAACCAAATAGTTTATACTGCTAAAGAATTACAAAAATAATTCTCTCACACCTCTTATTCCTTGAACCACAAAAAGGATAATTCCTGTCACCTCTCTGTTGTCTTTCTTTTGACACTGGCCATTCTTCATCTGGCAAAATGGAGTTACAATCTACTGCCTTGAGACCCATATCCAATGCCCCTTTCTCTGTAATGACAATTTGATTTAAATTACTAAGTTACCAGTGTTGAAAAATAGTCTGATTGCTCCTATCTTCTCCTACTTATGTGTGCAAGCATCATGGCACTTGAAGTTATAGCCACTGTTAGAATCATGACACCGGTGTTAAGAAAAATCACAAGCCAGTTAAATAGATTTTTAAATGCATGTATGCTGACTGATTTTATTGCTTTGCTTGTCTTGTTTTTCTTTCCGTAGTTCAAATGTGGCCTCTTCATGAAAATCAAGAGGCAAAGCAACAACAACAACAACAACATTTATTTATATAGCACATTTTCATACAAAAAGTAGCTCAAAGTGCTTTACATAATGAAGAGAAGAAAAATAAAAGACAAAATAAGAAATTAAAATAAGGCAACATTAGTTAACATAGAAAGGAGTAAGGTCCGATGGCCAGGGTGGACAGAAAAGCAAACATGTAGAAGAGTTAAAGCTCTTCTCATACAGTTTAAATTTCCAGCATCTCCAGTATAGTTCTCTCAGTTCCAATGACCAAAGGCAAGCTGCTCATCCTTCTCTCTGTAATCCCCTTTCCATACTGTTTTGGCAACATGTGACCGCTGGGACAGTCTTCTCTCTTATTAATTCTGACTTGTATGGGCTGAGCTGAATCTCTGAATTTCCTTTCTATCTTATGTGCTGTGTCACCAATCCAACACACCTCTAGCCCATCTCTGAAAAAAGAGCAGAGAAGGCTCTGTGGTGTCCCTTGGGCTCTCAGCTTATTTTGTGGAACATGGAAATTTTAGTTTTGTGCTGCTTTAATGCGCGCAAATTTTAATATGTGAATACTTCAGTGAGCAAATAAAACACCACTACACCAAAAATAAAACGGGCACCAAGCCCATTTAGAAATATTCTGAAAAAGAAATGAACATATAGAATATAGAACATAAGAACATAAGAAGTTTGACAAACGAGAGTCGACTATTCAGTCCATCAAGCCCATTTGTTTAGCTAATAGCTAAGTTATTTCAACATTTCATCCAGATAGGGACAGAAAAAGAAGCAAAGGTCAAGGAGGAACAAATGTTTTTTTAAACTTCAAATTTTCAGAGTCACACTTTCCAAATACAGTATATCCTAAAAGTCCATAATCTGAGGTGTGTTCTTACACAGGGGCAGGAGAAGAAGAAGAAAATGGGTGCCGTTATGTCACACTTCCACTGAGGCACATGTGCTGACTGGTAAGAACTCTGTCACTGGAGGGGTCCAAATTTGAACACCAGTCTGTACCATGTGTATTGACTCTAGGAGAAGCAAAAATATATTTTGTATGAGTATTGTCGAGGAGATAGAAATGAGAAAGCCATTGATTCTACCAAAATAAGGGTCTGTTTTATATAAACACAGAGATTATGAAGAGTTGGTGCACCTTGAAGATAAACCACATATAATTGATGACAAAAATTGAGCAAAATTGATAAAATAAGAATTAATGCCTCTTCACATATGAGTCACAAAGCTCCTTGATAGAACTGTTTATGAGGAGGCCAGAGTGGAAGGGGCAGGTTCAGAGGACTGTGACCTGGAAGTGACATCACTGGTGCTGCTGGAGGTCAAATCTCTTGAGTAGAGAGGAGGAGAAGCATTAGGCAACAGTGCCAGCACTCGACTCATGGTGGAATTACTACTCAACGAGCTCTGAAGTTGTCTTCAAATCACATGTGTGTGACTACATATATAAAGTAAATAAGTACATGTGTATGAATGTATGACAGTGTTCTTCCATTTATGGATAGTTTACCTTTAATGAAGGTCAAATTACTATTTCACTGTATTACAAATGTATTTGTTACCGTATATACTCATGTATAAGCTGGGTATTGAAACCCGAAAAATCGATCATAAAATCAGACCGCGACTTATATGCCCGTTCAAAAATGCGACACTTAATTTTTTTTTGTTACATCTTCTTGCCTCCTCTAATCTCACATCAGTTTCTCAGACGCATCAAATTTTGTTGCAGCAGCACAGCTACCAATTTCTTTCACTACTTCAGCGACATTTAATTTAAAACCACCTTCATATTTTCTTCTGATCGAATGCTCCATCGTAGATAAGGGATGCTCTTACAATAAAGGTGTATGAGGGTGTGAAATACAAAAAAATCGCAAATCAGTGCAAACAATACAAGAGAGTGGTTAGGAGCACGAGCTGATACAGTGCATTGCCACACCCACATAGAAAAAAAAGGCAGTGTTCTCCGTGGTTACTCTCTCAGGCTTTAACTTCCAAAATGATCATCATCTTCAGTGACTGCGAATCTGACTGAGAGAAGCCTTTGATGTCATTTTGTGCTTGCTTAGATGAAGTTGAGGGTCTTGTTCCCAGTACTACATGGCAGGTTGCATGCTTCCTGCAGGTCATCTTGGGAACAAAGAAACAGTTACCACTGGCCTCAGCTAAAACTCTTACTGCTCAGTTAGGGTAGTTTAACAATAAATACTATTGGTAACATGTTGTTTTTATTTGTATCTCACTGGCTAATCCATTTGCTGTTATAATTTAACTAAATGCAGGAGCTAACTGCCATGTACAGTATGTTGATAAGTGCCAATGAAGCTTTTACGCTCCATTCTCAGCCCAAGATAAGACCTTATCAGTCTCCTTGATAGTAATATTAGCCCTGTTCAAGTCAGGATGATCTGTATGAAACGTGTTTGCATATTTTATAAAAGGAAAATTATCTTTAAAGGCTAAGTTAGAAATATAAACTTCAGGTATATGCTTATCTGACAAGTAGAAGACTACAAATTATAGTGAAGCCTGTTATTCTGAGCTATGCTAAATGTCTTTTTACTGTATTGCCTGGCAATGCTCTCCCTTCCTTAAAGGTATGCAATATTTCTGCTTGGAGGACTAGAGAAAATTTCTAAGAAATGCTAAAGTATAAACTGACTCAATGTTAGAAGTACGCTAGAAGTCAGTAACAATGATAGATCAGACTAGTGGAGCCCTGAACATGTAGCATATGGCACATATTAACCCCATTATTCAGATTGACAATAAACATGCAGAAATCATGGCAAGGACAAGCAGAGAACAACTAAACAAGATGGTACAGCTATTAATAAGAATATAATGAATGTCCTATCAACTTTTATGTTTGTTTCCTGCTTAATGAAGCAGCACATCATAATGAATTAAATCTTTAAATCTGGTTTAATAAACATAAAATTAAGAATATAAATGTTTTGATGTGCAAGACCCCTAAAATGTGCAGTCTCTGGAGCACATTTTCATTATTTAATACAAACATATGCATTCCTTTTTTACCCCCATGGGATGTTTAACTAATTTCCTTAACAGTGCTATGATACCTATTATGTATGCTGTAGTAACCATGTGAGAATTCAGGGTTAGCCTTAGTGTTTGGATAGTGCTATGGTACAATGTCATGACCCTTTTTTCATCTCCTTTAATTGGAGAGTACTTGAACTTGTTTAATTCACCACCAGAAAACATCTGGGAAATTAAATGGCACGACTACCCACTTTATCCAATGGCACAGTTTTAGTAAAGGCATATACTTGCATGGGGTGCATGAACCTTCAAGGTTATTTTTCTTCTGATGTATTACAGATATAAATTTATACTGTGCTCAAAGTGTATTTTTGGCCAAAGACAATTAACAGAATTTCCATATATTTCTTACTTGTACCACTAAGCTATTTCTTTCACAATATATGCAGGTAGAATTAAAAATGCAAAATATATCTGGCTTTATTTTATAAATAAGTTGTATCTCTGTGAGGCAATGCTGAGAAGTCACATAACCTTAATGTGCCTAAATGTGTGTTACTTTTACTTTTGGGTTCCCCTGAGTGAGAGGAAGCTTGTAAGAAAGGTATCAAAAGAAATTTTTCATTTGTTTAAGTGGTAAGCAAATTGACTCTTTTTGGCATGCTAAATATATGAAACATGATAAAGATGTGTATGTATGCTTAATCATACAGTCTTCATTTAAAATGCCATAGGGGATCACTTCATAAGCGTTGTGTTACAAAATGCATTCAGTAGCTGAGTTTTTCTTTAATATCAAATCAATTTTTTTTCACACAATGATATATAAAATGGCTGTTAAGTATCTGAAAATGATTTAATGCATACTATTTTTCTGAATTTTAATAATTAAATGGCTAATGTATTTTATTATTCTTTTAAACAATTTATAAACCAATGATTTTGTAAATGCATAATGAATGTTCATACAACATACTTTTCATATTTTGTGTTTGTATTATGTTGTGTATTTGCTAATGCTGGCAATGTCATAATAGTGAATCTTCAGTCCCAGGTGTACTGTAACTTGTTATTTTTTGTCATAAACGTTTAAATACAAGACTGGGCATTCCAATTTTAGTATGTGTAATTTTAACTACATTTTAAACAGAGGACTGTTTGCACATAGTTATTTTAAGCAAACTAGGCTAACTTTATCAAAAAGTATTTTTAATTATCAACAAAAATCAAGCAGACATTTTAGTATATTGATCGATACAATGTGGCCATTCAGTCAAAAAATATTAAAGCCTTCCTTAGCATTAAGCTTACCTGATGCTTATACTTTATGCCCCTTTCATTATTGCCTCATATCATCTTTAAAGAATGGTTCAGGACATAAAAAGAATGCAGAAACTTCAATTTAAAATTATGGATATAAATTTTCCTCATCTTTTCCATAACAATTCTATTACTCTCTGAACACTTAAAATAACACGTACCACTGTCCAAATTCACTTCTCTTGTATCAGGTTGTGACAGACCAGGTTGGTTACAGTTTTTATCATGTCCTTGAACTGAGGACCAAGAATGGTGATGAATCGAGATAACAGGCAAGAGAAAGATGCAAAGTGCAATAGTGCTTTTATTAACTACAATCAATAGTTCAAAAACCCAAGGTGTGAAAGTGCAGTGTTCTTCAAATAAATAAGTCAATAAAGAAAATGGATAAAATCCAGTACTCTCGAGGTAGAATTAAAATCAGCATAAATACATTCCATAAAACCAACCATACAACTATGCAGACATCAGGTTACTTTCCCTTCAGTTTACTTCGCCATTCTAGCATGTCTTTTTCTTCCCATCTTCTGGACTTACCGTTCTTAGGTCTTGCAACCAGTGAATACTCCGACAGCCACGATACCTCTTCTTGACTCTCATCCTTGTCACTTCAGGCAGTATCCACTGGGGTGCTCAGAGATCGACGTCCTTATTCCTGCCGTATCAGTCTATGTCTGCAGAACTTTTCAGAGCACTCAATTACTCCTTGCTTGTCCACTGGGCTCAGAACGACCTGCCCTTTGAGTACCGTTCCTCTCGTTCCTTTGCTGGGACACCAACAACTCTGCTTCCCCTTCATTGCAGTGGCTCACCTGCCCAATTCTGCCTTTAGTTTTGTTCTCAACTGATCTCTGTTTTATTCTCCCCATTCCCTGTTTGTGGTTAAAGGTGAATTGCTTCCACCAATAGCAATAACTTGAAAAGCCAAATATTTCAAATCAAACAAAAAAACACAAACCTAAAAAAATTGTGAGTGGTCTCCCCTAGCCTTCTCGTATACCCAGATATGGGGATGGATATTTAAGGAGTAAACCACAAGACAATGATTATATTTTTATATTATGTACATTAAAGGACAATCAACAACAAATCAAATCAAATTAATAATGTATTGAACAATTATTATAAAAGTAAAGTTGAATAAATCTGACACTGCCGCAGCATGAGTAAAAAAAGTACCAGTTACGGCTAGCGGAAATAGCTCAATAGTTGATAGAAATCTATGTTTTGTACCTAATACTTATATGCAAATATTGGTTGAATTAACTGAAAGCATAAGTTATCATGATAACATACACACACAACAACATAATTTCAAAAATGGTATTTTCGGATTCAGAGAGGTCTAAAATGTTGAGATTCATCAAAATCTTGAAATCAGATTTTTCGATAATTATAATACTTTCCCTACAAGAAAGAAAACCAAACTCAGGGAGGTTTAAAACGCTGAGGTTCTCAAAATCTTCTCGATTTTTGGACAATTACTTCGTATACGAGAAAATAAAAAAGGAGGGATGCACAAAATAAACCTGAACAACAAAAGCAGAGTAGCTAATTAGTAGCCGCCAAAGTGAAACCAACAGATGGTTGATATAGGCCTCCATAGGTCACACCTAAACACCCTATTACATTAATAATATGGAAAGGGACGGGGCAGAATAAGAAACATTACAATAATCATAAGAACTGAACAAACAAGGGAAAGGGAGAAAATGACAAAATATGAAAAACGCAAAAACAAAAAAACAGACTGAATTTTATTGCTGCTATCAGATAGAAATTGATAAATATTCCTTCACAGTAACTTATGAAAAAGGACCACCTTAGGAAGAAGGTGAAGAAACACTGACTTGTTGAATTAAGATTCTATGGGTTGAATCTTGAGAATGCAAAACGGCCATTGTCAACTCAGTGCAGCTCCACATTCATCACAGAGAACACTGGGTAGTTGTACAGCATTTGAGTTTTATGCACAGTGTAGCTCTCTCCTTTTACACTTACTGTATGTTCACTCCTTACATGTGTGGTCTGTGGAAGGTGTGCTTAGCCTTAGTAAGAAAAATTGTGACTGGGCAAATAGCTTTTATAAGAAATGAGCTTTGTTGCAAAAATGTGAAGAAAGTACCCAAAGCACCTCCATGTTTAGTTTTGCAAGGGTACAGTATGTACTATACATTATACCAAACACAGCTCTTCCTTTATTTTGGCATATTTATTGTTTAAAATGAGGACATTTCCTTTGAACTTTTGTTCAAGCTCCTCTAAAATGCAAGCATTCTGTTCTGCTTTGTAACTGAAGTTGTTTGTTCTCCCACTCTGCTCTGGTTCTATTTGCCCGTAGTGATCACATTCACCTTCTTTAACTTTCACTGCCTTCACAGACTTTACTTAAATGAGTTATGTGTCAGGTACACAGATCAGCACACATGAAAGCAGACAAAATAATGTCATTTTGACATCAATCCAGATGACTGCACTCATCCAGAGAGCTGTCTATGCACCTTTACATTTTTTTTTCTGTGCGGAGTTGTCCTTATTGATTGTGCATACGGCTGCAAATGACACCCAAAGGGAAATGCCAAGTGCACAAGTTATGTGGCTGCTGCCAACACAAAAAGATAATGTGAAAGGACAACTTAGTATGCAAACTTCATATCTGGTGAATAACCTAGTAGTGCAAAAGCTAGCATGTCCCCCCAACCCAAAAATATTTACATTGATCAAAAAAACAAATCAGAGTTTTTAATATATAAATCAATTTAATGTCTCCTGACTGCCAATAATATATAAATCCTTTCCTAGCTTTCCTAACCTGCCTATGTTTTAGTCCCCCTTTGATCAACAGGTAAGCATGACTATGAGGCATACTGTAAGTAGACAGGTAAAACATAGTGATACCCCACCATCTTGAAAAAAAAAATCTTAGAAAAAAATCCTCTATTCTGCATGGTATCATTATTTCAAATAGAATGCAGTAGAAGATGGAAAGACCTGTGCAAAGACAAGAGACCAAGACATGAGAAGCTGCAATGATAGGAGAAACCTCAGCTGCTGCCCTCATGCACAGCTTATCTACTGTAGTTGATCATACTCAATGTGTCACAGTGATATGAGGGATATCTCTTGTGTTCCCTTGGCATATCGGGGTACATTCCAGAAGATACTCAAATTTTTGAACATGTTTTGCTATCATAGCAAAGCTCCAAATGGGAAGGATATATTTAAAGAAGAACAAGAAAGGAGAGAGCAGACAGATGTGATGCCCAAACTTTGTTAGATTTTGTTTGCTCTTTTTGTGCTTTTTCAATTTCACTTGCTGTCTTGGTCACAAGATGAATAAAGATGTGTTGTCATGTAGTGGGCATTGTTCCTACCCACCTGCACATGAATGCCAACATGTGACATCACACATAAATATACCATACAAAGAAAACCATGGAATGGCTCCTATAGATGAATCTCCTTGAAATAAACACAATTAGATATAAAAGACATTGAAGAAAGTAAAAATGACCTTTTTCATACAAAAGTTACTTTCTGCTCACTACTGATTTGTAGTTCTGTACTTTCCTATTCTTCAAAATGCATTTACCTCTGGTTTAAACATTTGCTGTTTTCTATTTTATTAGTAGTGAACCCTGCTTTGTTCTGCAACATGGTTTTCTCTACTCTAGGTACTTAACCTCTTCCATTCAAAAGTAAATCCAGTTACCCATCCGGCTAAATGAAATAATTTTTGAGGTTTGAATTCTTCTATCGAACTGAATCACAGCTATGGACTGGGCATCCTGCCCATGGCTGGTTCGTGCCTTCTGTACAATGCTGCCAGGATTGTCTCCAGCCCCCATGAATTGGATTAGGTGGGTGAAAGTATATTATGATATCTTATCCAGCTGAATCATGGCAGGAGGATTATGCGATGCAAAAATGGCATTGTGAGTCCTAATGCCTTAAGAGATTTGTCACCTATACTCACCTGACTATCTTTCCTAAATGTGTATCAAATAATTCATCATTTAAGGTAGGTGGGTGTCAAAACTAATTTCGATGACAAAGATGCTAAATCACATTCAAACCAAAACTCTATTTTAGCCTCTTCATACAACATGTAACTAAAGGATAAAAGATGAGCAACTGAGAACAATGAATTTGGATATACAGTAAACAAATGGTGGAGGAAACCAAATACATAGCATAAGAAAGTAAAGTTATATAGAATAGAATACACAACAGAAGAAAGATATGTTTTGAACTAGGGATTGGGTATATTTAAAATATTAACAGGAAAAATACTGATTTTGCTGAACAACTCCAAAAGCTTCATATACAGTATGTGGACAGGTGGAAGGAACACTCAGTGCTTCTACAAAGTATTGGGGTGTCAGCCAGATCACCCTTTTTATTCTCTGAGCTAACAAGCACTTTATGGCGCTAAAATAATCATAAATCACCTCTATGGCTGAGGTGAGTGAAGGTTCTCTTCAGTGCTGAAAGTCTAGGGAGCTCCATCCTTTTCTAAGGTTTGGACACAGAACATTGTGGGGCCTTCTTTTTTACAGCGGTACTTCTGCAAGGGGGCATGGTCAGTTATCCTCTGGGGGTGTCTCCTCTGGGTTAAGGAAGAGAAAAGAGACAACAATTTTAGTGGCAACACCCCCTCTCACCCATGCTGGGTATTACATACCTGAGATAAATCCTTGGGGGGTCCCTCAAATGTGCATGTGTGACACACAATATATACCAGATACCAACTGCAGTGTAAGGAAATGGACCTATTTTCATGTTTACAAAATAAATACATGCATACAATCTATACATGTCAATCTTAAAACTGATACGTGAATATTAATGTTTAATGGTCTTGAAAAGCAATCCCAGAAAAAATAAATAAATAAAACTAGACCTTTTTCTCACTTTTAATTGATTTCAAAAAAGAACAACCAAGTGAACTAGCAAAGGTTTTAATTTTTACAGTAGTTATTTTCCTTTTTCCAAATGCGAATCAAATAAAATATTCTTCGGGGGCAGTAGTGTCCAAACTGGATGGGCAGACACTTTCCTAAGACTCACTTGCATGTGCATCAAGCAGCTGACACTCACGATGATGAAGATGATGTCTCAGTGAACAGCTATTCTCAACTCATAATCATGAACAAATAGCGTGCATGATCAGAGCTGCAGAATGTCATCCAACACCTGTCATTATCTCCTTCATAGCACTGTAGTATTTTTGTCTTACTCATCCAAGATGGTTATAATGCAAGACATATTTCATTCTTTAAGGTAGGTGTGGGCAAACTACAACCCACTGGCCACATCCGGCCTATGGCACTGTGTTTCAGAGGCCCATGGGCTTCTCATAGAAATATCTAATTTTCTGTCCCTTGTCAGGTGTTAATAAGATGCTGCTACATTTGGCTGGTGTAAGCGTAATAAGATGCCATGCAGTGTCATCCATAAAATAATTACGGAAACAAAGTTTTTCATATGAATAGGGACATCTGCAGTGCTGAAATGTACATTTTTTTAGCTGCTTGTTTGTTTTTTCCCAGAGTATACATTTTTAAAGAATTAGAGCTTGTACACAGCTGTTTTTGTCAGTGATTGATTTGGTTGGTGGTATAATTAAAATCATTTTTTGGAGCAACTATTCCTAATGTTAATAGCAAACACTGACAACTGCTAGATTGCTTGGATTCACATTGTTACAATTCTGTCCACCACCAAAAAAGTTTGCCCACCCCTGGTTTGAGGTTATGTAATCTCTTGTGAGGGAAAAACAAACAGTACATTCATGTCTCGGTTAACAACGTTCTAATCAAGGACGTTGTGCTTTATTGACATAGATCCAATAAGTGAAATGAATTAGCTTTGAAAGGCCATAATAAACAGTGTCACGAACTCTAGACAGAGTCATATCAAGGTTTGGGGCAGCCACCAGTATAATCTGGTTTCCTGGCTGCAAAGTTGCTTTAAATTGATACAGCACTGATGGAGGCTTTTAAAGGGGAAGACGGAAAGTGAAGTCAAAGGGGTCGGGCTCATGTAGGTCTTCTGCCATTGGTGCGAACCCGGACGTGACATCACAGGGGCTGGAGCCGGCAAGGTCTCCTTTCATTGGCTTGGTCCCGGAAGTGACGTCGAGAGGACCAGGTGGAATCTCCCGTGAATGGTCTGCAGGCAAGGGAGAAAAAGAGTCAGTGCACTCTGCCACATCCCGGTATGTCTCGGAACTGTCCCTACTCAAGCCCTTTAGCTGCCTCCCATGCGCACGTGTGTGACAACAGTCATATTACAATATTAATATTATTATTGCTGTATCTCAATAATTGTTATAAATTTATGTGACGTATGTATTATGCTAACGTTAAGTTAGATTATTCGAGGTTAGGTTAGCTTATGGTAGGATATGCCAGGTCAGATGTATACTTGACGCGTTGTTGCGGCAAAAATGATGCCGAGGCACATCCCTGCAATTTTTGCAGCTTGCTGCTCATGGAATCCAGCGATACAGATGTGCTGTTTTGTATCCAAAATCACTGCAGCAAAAATGACATCAGACAGAGGCGTGCCCCTGGCCACTTAACATACATTAACTCACTCAACAGCAAAATCAACTAACAATGCTCAGGTTGAAAGCATATGTTGTCATTTAGCGAGACACGACTGTATAGGGTGAATTGTTGGGGCTCCCAGGGAGATCCCAATTTAATAGCAACAATGATAGTGTCAAACCTAAAGGAAATGCAAAACAAATAAGTGTAATCATTCTCTGATCATTAGTGATCTTGGTTTGGTTGCTCCTATGGTCAGTTTGGCACCCACAGTTGTGATCCGTGGAATGAACGCTGTCTTCCAGTTATTGTGTTTCTTTTATATCCAGGCAACTGTAAAGGGCAGCGCTTCCAGTGTGGACTGGAAGTTTTGTCACTAGTTGACTAGACCTGAAGGAGGAAGGGTATGGTAGTAGCTGCATCTCTGTGTCACGATTTATCCCCATGTTTACCTTTTGATCTGAGCCTTTTTCATGTTTCCGTATTTTGCGAACATGACACTCTATAGTGGTATTGTGGACTTAACTGATGTGAGCCACCAGGGGGCGTACAGCCACCCTAACCCAGACACACACAAGCAGGACACAGGTTCAACACAACACCTGGTTTATTTACAGTTTTAAAATGCACAATCACCAGCACCAACACACCAATACACAGTCTCTTCTTGTCACCAGTCCTTCTCCCTGCACTCCTCCTCAGGCACTTTCTCCCGACTCTGGCCATCGAATGGTGGGACTGGTCCCTTTTTATAGGGCACCTGGAAGGGTGTGGCGGAAGTGTGGCCAAATAAGACCCTAGAAAGGTCCATGTGCCCCCTGGCGGAGGCCACGGGTTCCAACAGGGTCGAGCGCCCATGCTTCATGACATGTGGCCCTGTTGGAACCCAGGGCGGCTGCCCTCTGTCGGCCCAGGGCAGAAACTGTCCCAAAAATACTCTATCCTCCAGTCCTTCCACACTCTGGGCGTCCCAGCCGGGCAAGAGTTCCAGCAGCTGGCCACACTGACTATTGTGAATGCAAAGCTTCAGGATTTCTCTTGAGGTGTTCTTCTGTTAGACTAATTGCCTGTTATACCTAATCACCTCAGTTTCCTGGAAATGGAAGGAAAAATGTCAGACACCAAGTTTTATTTTACAATCTTTCACATTAAAACAAAAGTAGCTACTATTCACGTTTACTAGGTGATGTTTGTTTAGATTATTTTGTAAGGTAAATTTTAAAGGGGAAGAAAAATAAAAAATTGCACAAAATGTTAAGTAGTATCTAATTATTTATACCTTACAGTAAGTATGAATTGCCCTGTTGCTTGTTAACAGCCGCTCAGAGCCTTTACTTGGTAATATGGTCTACTAAAAGCATATGTTTTTGTTTCTCTCAGCCTTCATAAATGGCACCCATGACAGCTCTGTAACATCACATGGAAATGCTAGTATCCCCAAAAACCTCAGTGGCTTATTTTCACCTTATGCTTCATTAACAGTTAAATGTCAGTAGACAGGAAGAATCTGATTGCTTGCACCCTCGGTAGCAGATGTCATTAACGAAAGCCACACATTGTCAATTTAAAATGCCAAGAAGCATGCTCTTAATTCTGTTTACTTTTCGCTTATTTTTACACCATCGTAATTATGAAGCCTTATGATAAATGAACTGGAAGGAACCTTGCATTTCTACTGGGCCTTCTTTAATGACACATGGATTAGTTACATTTTCCAAATGGAATCTCTTATGTGCGTTTCTAAGCATAATTGGTTTAGTGGTCGTCACATTGTCATAAACAGCAATCTTTCACAACTGATAACCTTAATGATAGTAATATTTATCCAAAGCAAAAAATAAAAAAAAATAACAACAACATCATAATTATGCTTCCTTTCATAAAAGCAACTAAGGGTGTGTCTCATTTCTAAGAGTATACTGTACAAAGCAGTGATTTGTCCTGCACTCACACACACGCCATGAGAATTCTCAGTTTGCAGATCTGCACTGTTGTAACAGTCAGTGTCCAGCTGTAGACTCACAATGTCTAGATTACAATGTCTCTTAGTAGAAGCCCCCTCATCAATATAAGCTAAAGAAGAATTTTGATGTTTCTTCTTGTAGGTACAGGCTTTGAGTAATGTGAAGCAGAGCACTTCCTGGTGATGTTAACTAAGCTCTCTCTCTCTGAGCCTCTGCCTCCACAAGCAGCTAAGGTTTCAGACTACGTTTGATTTACTTTAACATCAGTCAGATATACTAAACAGCCCAGTACACGTTTCCAGATAAAATTAGATACATCATAATCATATTATGTAACCTCTTTGCACATTATTTTTGTAAAACTGCATAATGTTGATGGCTAATGTGAAGGTACTGCAATGCCAGTAAATCATAATCTGTTCAGCAAATAAACTCATCTGGAATGAAGCCTTATGGTACAATAATTATCAATCTCAAGAGAAAAACTTCACATGAAAGCAGTTTGATACAGTTCAATATTCTGAAAGCTAGGGCACCCATTTTATGCAAGGAGCATGTCATATAGTATAGTTCACACACAATGCTTTAGAAGCAGCAGTCTTAACGAATTATTCTATCTGTTCATCCATCCATCCATCCATCCATCCTCTTCCGCTTATCCGAGGTCGGGTCGCGGGGGCAGCAGCTTGAGCAGAGATGCCCAGACTTCCCTCTCCCCAGCCACTTCTTCTAGCTCTTCCGGGAGAATCCCGAGGCGTTCCCAGGCCAGCCGGGAGACATAGTCCCTCCAGTGTGTCCTGGGTCTTCCCCGGGGCCTCCTCCCAGTTGGACGTGCCCGGAACACCTCACCAGGGAGGCATCCAGGAGGCATGCATCAGATGTCTGAGCCACCTCATCTGACTCCTCTCGATGCGGAGGAGCAGCGGCTCTACTCTGAGCCCCTCCCGGATGACTGAGCTTCTCACCCTATCTTTAAGGGATAGCCCAGACACCCTGCGGAGGAAACTCATTTCAGCCACTTGTATTCGCGATCTCGTTCTTTCAGTCACTACCCATAGCTCATGACCATAGGTGAGGGTAGGAACATAGATCGACTGGTAAATTGAGAGCTTTGCCTTACGGCTCAGCTCCTTTTTCACCAAGACAGACCGATGCAGAGCCCGCATCACTGCGGACGCCGCACCGACCCGCCTGTCGATCTCACGCTCCATTCTTCCTTCACTCGTGAACAAGACCCCGAGATACTTGAACTCCTCCACTTGAGGCAAGATCTCGCTCCCAACCCTGAGAGGGCATTCCACCCTTTTCCGGCTGAGGACCATGGTCTCGGATTTGGAGGTGCTGATTCCCATCCCAGCCGCTTCACACTCAGCTGCGAACCGATCCAGAGAGAGCTGAAGATCACGGCCTGATGAAGCAAACAGGACAACATCATCTGCAAAAAGCAGTGACCCAATCCTGAGTCCACCAAACCGGACCCCCTCAACACCCTGGCTGCGCCTAGAAATTCTGTCCATAAAAGTTATGAACAGAATCGGTGACAAAGGGCAGCCCTGGCAGAGTCCAAGTCTCACTAGAAACGGGTTCGACTTACTGCCGGCAATGCGGACCAAGCTCTGACACCGGTTGTACAGGGACCGAACAGCCTTTATCAGGGGGTCCGGTACCTCATACTCCCGGAGCACCCCCCACAGGATTCCCTGAGGGACATGGTCGAACGCCTTTTCCAAGTCCACAAAACACATGTAGACTGGTTGGGCGAACTCCCATGCACCCTCCAAGACTCTGCTAAGGGTGTAGAGCTGATCCACAGTTCTGTGACCAGGACGAAAACCACACTGTTCCTCCTGAATCCGAGGTTCGGCTATCTGACAGAAACCTCCTCTCCAGAACCCCTGAATAGACTTTTCCAGGGAGGCTGAGGAGTGTGATCCCTCTGTAGTTGGAACACACACTCCAGTCCCCCTTCTTAAAGAGGGGGACCACCACCCCGGTCTGCCAATCCAAAGGCACTGTTCCTGATGTCCATGCGATGTTGCAGAGACTTGTCAACCTAGACAGCCCTACAACATCCAGAGCCTTGAGGAACTCCGGGCGTATCTCATCCACCCCCGGGGCCCTGCCACCAAGGAGTTTTTTGACCACCTCGGTGACCTCAGACCCAGAGATGGGGGAGCCCACCTCCGAGTCCCCAGGCTCTGCTTCCTCATTGGAAGACATGTTAGTGGGATTGAGGAGGTCTTCGAAGTATTCCCCCCACCGACCCACAATGTCCCGAGTCGAGGTCAGCAGCGCACCATCCTCACCATATACAGTGTTGACACTGCACTGCTTCCCCATCCTGAGATGCCAGACGGTGGACCAGAATCTCCTCGAAGCCGTCCAAAAGTCGTTCTCCATGGCCTCCCCAAACTCCTCCCATGCCCGAGTTTTTGCCTCAGCAACCACCGAAGCCGCAGTCCGCTTGGCCTACCGGTACCTATTAGCTGCCTCCATAGTCCCACAGGACAAAAGGGACCGGTAGGACTCCTTCTTCAGCTTGACAGCATCCCTCATCGCCGGTGTCTACCAACGGGTTCGGGGATTGCTGCCACGACAGGCACCAACCTCCTTACGGCCACAGCTCCGGTCAGCCACCTCAACAAAACAGGCACGGAACATGGCCCATTCGGACTCAATGTCCCCCACCTCAATCGGGACGTGATCGAAGTTCTGCCGGAAGTGGGAGTTGAAGCTACTTTTGAAAGGGGGCTCTGCCAGATGTTCCCAGCAGACCCTCACAACACGTTTGGGCCTACCAGGCCTAACCGGCATCCTCCCCCACCATCGAAGCCAACTCACCACCAGGTGGTGATCAGTTGACAGCTCCGCCCCTCTCTTCACCCGAGTGTCCAAGACATGTGGCAGCAAGTCCGACGACACGACCACAAAGTCGATCATCGAACTGAGGCCTAGGGTGTCCTGGTGCCAAGTGCACATATGAACACCCCTATGCTTGAACATGGTGTTTGTTATGGACAATCCGTGACGAGCACAGAAGTCCAATAACAAAACACTACTTGGGTTCAGATCGGGGGGGGGGCCATTCCTCCCAATCACGCCCTTCCAGGTTTCACTGTCATTGCCCACGTGAGCATTGAAGTCTCCCAGCAGTACGAGGGAGTCCCCAGAAGGTATGCCCTCCAGCACCCCCTCCAGGGACTCCAAAAAGGGTGGGTACTCCGAACTGCTGTTCGGTGCATACGCACAAACAACAGTTAGGACCCGTCCCCCCACCCGAAGGCGGAGGGAGGCTACCCTCTCGTCCACCGGGGTAAACCCCAATATACAGGCTCCAAGTCGGGGGGCAATAAGTATGTCCACACCTGCTCGGCGCCTCTCACCAGGGGCAACTCCAGAGTGGTACAGAGTCCAGCCCCTCTCAAGGAGATTGGTTCCAGAGTCCAAGCTGTGCGTCAAGGTGAGCCCTACTATATCTAGCCAAAACCTCTCAACCTCGCACACAAGCTCAGGCTCCTTCCCCTTCAGAGAGGTGACATTCCACGCCCCAAGAGCCAGCTTCTGTAGCCGAGGATTGGACCGCCAAGGTCCCCGCCTTCGGCCACCACCCAACTCACACTGCACCCGACCTCCTTGGCCCCTCCCATAGGTGGTGAGCCCATGGGAAGGGGGACCCACATTGCCTCTTCGGGCTGTGCCCGGCCGAGCCCCATGGGTGCAAGCCCGGCCACCAGGTGCTCGCCATAGAGCCCCACCTCCAGGCCTGGCTCCAGCGCCTGGGCGAGGGAAAACGCCGTCCAAATTTTTTATTCATCATAGGAGGTTATGTTGAACCGCACTTTGTCTCATCCCTCACCTAGGACCAGTTTGCCTTGGGTGGCCCTACCAGGGGCATAAAGCCCTGGACAACAGAGCTCCTAGGATCATTGGGACACGCAAACCCCTTGTGGTGGTGGTTCGAGGAGGGGATTATTATTATTCTATCTGCTTTGTGATATTTGCAGACATTTTAAATTCTTACACATAATGCTGTGACCAGATCCAAAAAGTCAAGTTATTCCATTTTCTTAACTCCCTTTATACAGGCGTGCTTAGTCTTTTTTTATACTGTTAACTGATTCCTGTGCCGTTACCGCTGTCTATCAGCCTATCCTCATCTTGCCATGACAATGTTTTATGCAGTTTCTCACATAAGAGTGAGTAACCTTAGAGCTGTCAGTAACCCTCTTTAACTTTATCTCTAGGGCCACATGACCAGATGAAGTGGATCTGTTCTTTTTCATTGATGTGCTGTTGGCTGATCCTTAGTGTTCTTCTTGTAGTGCGGACTCTATTCCTCTCTTTGGAATGGAGAAAAAAGTTCCCTGTGGCTTCTGGAGTACCTCGTCCATTTTTTCAAGCTTTCCTTGTGCTTTTGCCTTGGATATCATGAGGAGGAGGAAGAGGAGGAGGAGGTGGAAGAGCAAACTTTGACATACTGTTTAATGGCATTTATCTTCATGTATTTTATTAGAGGGTGATTATGAACAGTAAACTACCTAGCTCTGACTAGATTGAGACACATCAAAAACACATCTTATGCCCATGATCTGAGCTACAGTTTGACTCAATCTGAGTCTGCACTACCTTAAGTATAAACTTAGAGGTTTGGCTGGGGGTGTCAGATTATCAATACAGGTAAACAAAAACTGGAACCAATTAAAAACTTGTTCTGTACTTAATAAATTGACTTTATTTAAATCATTTGCCCTGGATTACTTTTTGAGCCCACACTAAAATCCAAGAACATAATGCTATGTGCTACAAATGACCATACATTTATTAATGTATTTTTCTACATATGAATAGTTACTTAAAAGTTATGGAAAAATATATCAAGAAATATAAAGGACTGGATATGGTATTTATACAATAGATTTAGAGACGACATACAGTATAATATAGCTCCCTGTCAAGAAATGTGAAGATGTACGACACAGAAGAGAGTACTTTAGAAATATGTAAGGGTAGTAAAGGATAAGTATGAGGGTGCCTACACACAAGTGAAAAGTAATGTAGGAATAACAAACGGATCTGCAGGTAAGGTTGTGTTACATCAAGAATCATTGTTAAGCCCATATCTTTTTACTCTAGCTGTAGATGTTTTTACTACTTATTGCTGGATGAGTAGTTCAGGCCCCATGGTGCACGCTATTTGCAGAAGACATTGTGCAATGTAGCACCACAACGAATACTGGGGAAAGGAAACTGGGGCAGTAAAGAAGAGCTATGGAGGATAGAGGCTTTAAGACAGAATATCCAAGAGTTAATAAACAAGAACAAGATGGAGAAGTTAACCTCCCAAGAGAAAGACTTAACAGAATGAAAAAGTTCAAATATCTTAGATCAACAATAACAGAGGATGGAGAGCTAGATCTAGAAATAAACTATAGAATGTAATCAGGTTGGACAAATTGGGAAAAGTATCAGGAGTGTGATGTGACGAAAGACTAAGTGCAAGTGTGATGGGTAAACTATATAAAACAATGGTGAGACCAGTATCTTTGTGTGAATCAGAAATTTGGAGTGTTAAAAAGGAAACTGGATGGTGCAGAAATAAGGATGTTGAGATTGATGTGTGGAATAACAAAGTTTGACAAGATCAGGAATGAGATGATGAGAGGTACAATTAAAGTTGGAGAAATTTCAAAGAAAACACAAGAAAGAAGATTAAGATGGGATGGGCATGCTGTGAGAAAAGAGGTAAACAACGTGGGGAAAAGAATAAAGGGATATGAAGGTGTCAGGATGGAGGAGAATGACAAAAGAGAAAGTGGTTGGACTTTGTGAAGGGGGATATAAGATGTGTCAGGTAAAGAAGTATGCAACTGACAGGAGAAGATGAGGCAGGTCCAATATAGTGACCCCAAATGAAAGTGGGAAAGGCTTTAGAAGAAGAAGAAGATAAATAGTTATGTTTTTCATCCATCCATTTTTTGCATCTGTGTAAACCAAATGTATGGTCACATGGAGACAGAACTCATCCTGGAATCAACGAACACAGGACTAGAGTCAAGCCTGACTTGGTTACCAGTCCTTCTCATGTTTAGCCATCCACACATGCAGTAAGAATTACATGTCAAAGTCTGCTAAAGTATGCATTGAAAGAAGTGGAAAACTGTGGAAGACACAGAATCATCCTAAAACACTTTCATTATGTAGAATTATTTTAAAATGAATTGTGTGAAAAACAATTAAATTGCCTGGGAAAAGAAACATTTTTCTAAATAATGCGTTCATTTAACAAAATGTTAAAAAGTAATGGCTTCTTTCAAAAGAAGTGACAATAAAAGGTGTTTTTTTGTTTTCCCCTAGACATGCTGCAGAGCTCACATTTTATTGTTGACTAAAGGCTGTTTATTCTTCTCCATTTCCTATGAGTCTATCCTTTCCTTCCCTTTTTATTATGAAGTTTTTGAAAGATAATGACATTTCTTTAAGTTCATGTGTACATTAACTGCCACAAGTACACAATACAATTAAACATTTACTTGCACAGACAAGAGATAGTAGCACAGTAACAACAGCAAAAATGATAATGGCTACAACAAAATATAAGGAATGTAACACGTATATTGAGTTGTCAGTTTAATAGAAACACACCCACCACCTTCACCAGGATGTACATACTAACACAGTATATTCCATGTGATAGCGGTGTGTGGCATAAATCAGGCAGTCCAGCATTTTTAGCTTTAGTTAATGTTCAGTTATGCAATGGAATGGGCAGAACGAATGACCTTAGTGACTTTGCAGTTGGTGTCAAATGACTATTATGGGCTTTTCACACACCATTGTTCCAAGGTTTTATAAAGAATGGTGCAAAAGCAAAAAAAAAAAAAAAAAAAAAAAACACATGGACAATCCTGTGGATGAAAACAGCTTGTGGATCAATCAGAGGGGCCAAGGAAAAATGGCAAGAATTATACAAGAAAATAGATGGGCCACAGGAAGAAAAAAAACACATTGGTGTGCAGAATGTCATTTCAGAACACACCACTTATGGGGCTTTGTCTTGAATAAACTTCAACAAATATAATGTTGGTGGCCAATGTTGTCAATAAAAAACATGAAATTAAACCAACATTGGTTAAAGAAAAAACAAAACTGGGGCAATGAGAAGTGGAAAAAATATTTGGAGGGACAAATCTGTATTCCTTTTGCATAAAGTCAATGGAAGGATCCAGATTTGAACTAAGCAACATGAGTTCATGGAGCCATCTTGTGAGATGTCAATGGTAGTGGCCTGTGATGGCAGTATGATTGTGTAGGAAATGTTTTCCTGGCACACATTAGAACCCTTGATACACACTGAAGAAAGGTGTATCATTACAAACCCAATTCATCCCTTCTTGATTACCATTTACCCATACCCAGACTATTTCATGTTGTTAAGACCAAAGAAGATGCACCCACACTGTGCACAACCTGTGCCTAACCTGCTGAATCTGATAGGGTGAGCACTGATGGTCCTTGTTTGTCAGAATGACGAAGGTACAAAACTGACTATGCAGGCTGGCTGAGGTCTTTTAATAATGCATTTTAAGACAGTGTCATATGTTGTATATTTCCTAAACAGGAAGGAGGTGTATATCAGTCATACTGTACACTGATTTCATCACGTTCTTTAGTATTCAACATACCAACTAATATGGGTGTATGTTTCTACTAAATAACCAAACTTAGAAATCCTATTGTCCCCTGTTCAGCCCATTTGTGTCTGTTATTGCTGTTCTGCAAGATGAGCTTTTCTAGAAACTTTATGATTCTGTTGATCAATACATTATTCAATAAAAATGGGTTTTCTTTTACATAAAAGACATGTTCAAATAATATTCGTAGATATTTGTGAAAGTTTGTCATTACAATAATTATTTCCTTTACATATACTGGCAACATTTTAATGTTACTCTAATGACAAATCTAGGCTGTAAAACAGGGTTACTATAAATAAAAAAGCAAAAAAATATATTTAAATTAAATGATTTTATAAACTAAGATATCATTGATGTGTTGTTGTTGCAATCAAAATTAAAATTTGATCATTGTAAAAATATTATTATTTATAGCTAATGTTCCATTTATTATCTCCACAAGTAATGATTCATTTAACTTTTTTTTATTTTAGTGCTGTTAAAGCATTTTGTTCTTATGGATATTATATAATTAGCTGATACCACCTTTTTCAAAGAAATAAAGCGTCTTTTCATCATGCTAGTTCTAAAATTATCAGGGAGGATTAAACAATTACAAACATCTGTCTAGAAACATCTTTTTCCAGACTTGATTTCTCTTAGGTCCTTATGTATTACAGATGCTATATTCAAACACAAAAGCATATTTTACACAACATTTTCTCATTTTTCCTTGCTGTATCATCAAAAATATTCCTCGTACATGTGTGGACGGGCCAAAGCAGGTATTTTTGACAGGTAAACAGAACGCAAACACAAATGTAGGAACGCAAATTGTACACATAAACCTGATAACTAATGTACGAGAATGCAATATACTTTATGCACAAATAATGTACGGCTTATAATATAAAAGAAGGATGTAGAGATACTCACTACCACTCTTACATGTAGGCATGAGCTTCTCTAAAATATGTGGTGTAGCAGGTCTTACCAGAAAATATACAGGAGCAGTTGTTTTGTTCAATGCCAAAATGGTGAAAATGGCTTTCTGTATAATATTCTATTAATTTTTGTCAATAGTTTTTGAAATAGTATTCAGTAAAGCCTGTAAGCTGTGTAAAAAGAGATATTATTAATAAATGGAGCAAATTGGCAATACAACTTTATAGGACCTCCATAGTGTTATATCCACTCATCTATACTAATAAAAGGCAAAGCTCTCACTGACTCACTCATCACTAACTCTCCAACTTCCCGTGTAGGTAGAAGGCTGAAATTTGGCAGGCTCATTCCTTACAGCTTACTTACAAAAGTTAGGCAGGTTTCATTTCGAAATTCTACGCATAACGGTCATAACGGTCGACAACGTCCGCCATGTTAAACTTTCTTATTTATGGCCCCATCTTCACGACATTTGGCAGGCGGCTTCCCTGCGCTAACCGAAACCGATGTATGTACTTATTTCTGTGGTATGACGCCACTGTCAGCCGCCATATTGAACTTTCCAACGGTCTTTGTTAGTTATGGACCCATCTTCAAGAAATTTGGTATGCGGGTTCCCAACGCTAACTGAATCCTACTTACGTACATATATATGTCCATAGCCTGCAGCTCGGTCGCCGTGTGAGGCAGCATTGGGTATCCCATCCCCACGCCTCCCATGTAGTTGGCTGCCTGCCTATATAAGGCCATCCGTCGCTCCGGTCTCTTCATTCCCTTCCTTGCTTCGCCACGGTATTCATGTCTCCCTGCTGATAACTGCAGCCTTTTTATTTAATCCACGGCTTCTCCGTTGTTTTATTGTTATTGTGTAGGTATTTTAGACTTAGTTTACATTGTTCAGGTACCCATTTCCTTTATCGTTCCAACCGAACCCCCATTAACATGTCTATCGAGGTGATCACCATCGATCAAAGAACTGTCACTTACCGAGTGGTTTCCATGCCCGGAGATGGCGTTAGCCTTTTCCATTCTCTGTGTTGCATATTGCACGGCCATATCAGGCTCACCGTTGATATCCGGAGGAACATTGTGTCTTATGTATTGAATGACTGGGACAGGTTCAAGGTGTGGACTGATGACGGTACAGAAGATAATTATACTACACAGGAGCACTATAAGAGTGAAATGCTTAAGCCCTTTACCTATGGTTCTGCATGTGAGTTGATGGCTGCCACTGAATTGTTTGGTTGTCGCTTTCAAGTGTACCAAAATGGCCAAATATTTTACACCTTTGGACAACCGCCAATGCCTCTTAAACATCTTAGATTCACAGGTGACGATTTGAGTAGTGCACACTTTGATGTTTATGAATGTTTAAACTCTCAAAAGCTGGATGCAATGTTATCGATGAAACCCATTTCAATTCAAATGCCTCCAATTTCCAGTAAGGCTCTGCTTCGCAATGACAATTAATAAGTCTCAGGGACAGACCCTACAAAAGATTGGCATTGATTTGAGGCAAGATTGCTTTTCACATGGCCAACTATACGTTGCATGCTCAAGAGTAAGCTCAGCGCACAGCATGGTCATATTACAACCGGAGGGCCGAACTGACAATGTGGTATACAAAGAGATCCTTAACAAATAATTATTGGTATATTTGCCCTCAGTTAAAAAAGGTTTACTTTTCTTCTTAATAAAAATTTTAAAGCAGTACTTCACCGCTGCGAAGCGCGGGTATTTTGCTAGTCATTTATAAAGTAATGTGTAGCTGTTATTTGTCATTTTATGTAGCAACAAAGGGATAATTCCTTAAGGAAGGTGGATGGTTTTAAAACTTGATAAATTGTTGAAGGCAATGGTGGTTTTAGACGGGGGCCAACAGGGGCCAGTGCACCTGTAGAACTGGCCCTGGCCCCTGTTATGGCCCCTGTGCTGAAGAGATAAAATTTTAATGAATTACTTACGGTGATATGCACTGGCACGGAA
Source organism: Erpetoichthys calabaricus (assembly GCF_900747795.2). Lineage (NCBI taxonomy): Eukaryota > Metazoa > Chordata > Cladistia > Polypteriformes > Polypteridae > Erpetoichthys > Erpetoichthys calabaricus. The sequence goes on from NC_041408.2 coordinate 97,008,552, forward strand.
ACCGGAATTAACATGCTGGAGCGTTCCACATGGACTCTTTAGGGCGCTGCACGCTCACTCTTTTGCCAGTGGGTTTCGGAGCAGAAGAGGAAAAAAGGAGAAAGAAGACCACTAGCGCAAATTGTTAAAGCCGATTTAAGTGAAAAGAGGTGAAGAGACCGAGGAAAGCAATATGATTCAGTTTCGGAACATCAGTGTTTGGCACATTTTCGCTGTTACTGCTGTTGTTCATTACAATGAAATCCAGCTTCATTGTTTTAACATGTGCCAAATCCAGTCCCTACAGGGTTAGGAACCGATTTCATTTTTTCCTTTCATAATTTTACTTTAACCATAAATTAAAAATGAAGGTGTTGCACTTTTAGCCTCAGCCATAATGAGATAGGATTACAGTTTTCATTATCTATTGCTTTCTCACAGAGCTGGGAACAACATCAGTTGTCATGAAAAGAAAAAAAGACATTACGTCCTTTTTTGCCCCTGTTAGCAAAGAACAGCGTAGAGAGAGAGAGGATGAAGATCATGAGGGAGCTGAGGATCAGGATGAAAGAGAGACAGAGGAGTTAGTTGGAGAGGATGCAGAGAGTGAGGGATCAGAAACAGAGACTGTCAATCCTGAGAGTGAGGAGGAAGACACAGGCTGTGAGGGAGAGAGTGAGGAACAGAAAGAGGGACAACCAGTGGATCATCCATCATGTGCACCATGTACAGTACCATCAGGTTTGTGATTTTGAACAAACCTGTGTGTCTGTGAGTGTCGTGTGATTACAATTCATACACTGTGAAGTGTGTTGACTATTGATCTCAATTTAATTAATAATAATGAAAAAAATAAAGTAATAAGTTAATGATGATCAATTAATATTGTTCTCAGTTACACCCTCATGTTTACTCTACATTCATCTCTTTTCAGATATCAGCAAGTGCAAGGATGATCCACCAGTGCAGCCCAATCTGAGGACATTTCAGACCACATTAATGGGGGACAGGAGATGCAGCTTCCATCCAAGCTGGTATGAAAGTCATCCTTGGGTTGAATACTCTGTAATTATGGACTTTGCCTATTGTCATGCGTGCAGACATTTCAGTCCACCAAATATGTCAGGCATTGTATTTGACTCACCATCTGGCTTCTGGAACTGGAAAAAAGCAACTGAAAGGGGAAGGGGGTTTTCAGTACATGCAAAATCTGACAGGCACAAGCAAGCAATGATAGCATGGAGGGACTACCAGAGGTTCTGTGAAAACTAATACAACATTGGCAAATATCCTTAACAAGGAACACAGTAAACAAGTTAAAGAAAATCACGAATATATTAAAACAAATGGTGAAGGGATATTGCTTACAGCAAGACAAAATATAGCGCAGACAGGACACGATGAGTCTGAGGAATCAAATAACAAAGGCAACTTTAGGGAAATTCTCAAAACAGTTGCAAACCATGGTGCAGCAGTTAAACACAGATTGACAACCATTCACAACGCAAAGTACACAAGCAAGATCATTCAGAGTGAGGTTCTGGATTGTTTGGCAGAAATGGTCCATTCTGAAATTGTTGAAGAAGTAAAAAAATAGTGAATATTTCAGCATCATGGCAGATGAGACAAAGGATGTTTCAAAAGAAGAGCAGATTTCATTTGTACTCAGGTACTATTATAATGGAACCATCAAGGAGAGTTTTCTCCATTTTGAATCTGCTGAGAGACTAGATGCAGTGGGACTTACTGAAAAGATTGTCCACTTATTGGAACGTAATGACTTAGACTACAAAAACAACCTTATAGGCCAAGCATATGATGGTGCTGCTGTAATGAGTGGTAAGCATTCAGGGGTCCAGGCTAGAATCAAAGAGAAAGCTAAATATGCCTTTTACATCCACTGCAGTGCCCACTGTCTCAATTTAGTGCTAGTTGATGCAATCAAAGCAGTCCCAGAAGCAGAGGAATTCTTTGCTCTGTTACAGAGTCTTTATGTTTTCACTTCTGGCTCATATGTGCACCCCAAATGGCTGGCTGTACAAAGTGAGATGTATGGCAGCACAAGAGAGCTCCAACAGTTGAGTGACACACGATGGGCATGTTGATTCATAGCTCTACGCAATATAATGGACAGATTACCTGCCCTCAAACGTATCCTGCAAGAGATGGCACAAGAGCGCAGAGGAGAAAAATCTTCTGCGGCCCATGGTCTTCTGACCCAGATCAACCAAGAGTTTGTTGTGCATCTAGTTACGATCCGTAAATTGTTTGGGGAAACAAAGCTTCTTTCTGATATGCTGCAGTCATCAACTGTTGACCTCTCAAGAGCGGCTGATTTAGTGGAAGGTTTAGTTCAAACTTTGACAGATTTCAGGCAGGAGTCCTTTTTTGATAACTTGTGGGATGAAGTACTGAACATTTATGAGCAATGTAATGCTGCCACACAGTCGGTGGCAAAACGACAAAGGAAGACAAGCTCCAGACTCCGTGACTACCACATACTAAGCTCTGTTGGTCAGAGGGAGCTAGATTGTGATAAAGAAACATACCGGTCTACCTTTTTTTTTATCCTGTCATTGACTGCATGCTTAGTGAACTGAGCAGACGTTTTTCAAAGACCAATTGTGAGCTGATGAGCAGTATCCGATCTCTTAACCCCAAGAGTGATGCATTTTTGAAAGACACCACTTTGTTTGAATTTGGTCGTCTTTATGATGCCAATATTGATGACCTGGGGCATGAACTGCATCAGTTAAAGAGACTTTTGGAAAGAAAAATAAAGAGCGGTGTGATTCAAAAGCCATCCAATACAGTGGAGTTGATCCGTTTCACTGAGCCGTACAAAGAGGTATTTTACAAGCTCTTTAGACTGTGCAAAATAGCTGTTGCACTTCCAGTGAGTTCTGCCACTTGTGAGCGGAGTTTTTCCACATTAAAATTAGTCAAAACCTGCCTCCGGTCCACCATTACTGATGAGCGTCTTAGCAATCTAGGAGAGCTAAGCATTCAATCCAGAAGAGCCAAGGCTTTGAACCTTGATACATTTGTGGACCATTTTGCAAGAAATCACAAATGCAGAATACTGTTATTATAATGTTACAGGCTACTGTGTTGCCAGTGCTAGTGGATGAGAGATTACTGAAAAGAAAATGTGAGTGAACATTTAAGTTTCATGCTGTAAAAAAGTCTCTTTATAACAAAATAAATACATACCTACATAAAAAGAAAAATATCTTGCATACAAAAAAGAGAAATGTTACTGCTCAAAAAGTAAAATTTGTTTAAAGGTTTATTGTGCATATGTACAGTATGTGAAATCTTTTGTTTGAAATTCATTTGTATGTTATATTGTTAAATGTTTAATTCATTTTGTTTGTGCTCCAAATAAATTCACTTAATATATTAAACAATTAAATATTGCCATTTTTTTTTGTTCTGTGCCCCCATGAAAAAACACTGGCCCCACCCTGGAGCCCCTGGTAAATTTGGTCTGGAACCGCCACAGAAGGCAGAAATAGGCAGGGATGAAGTTTGAGTCAGAAACTGAGCGAAGGTCATAGCCAAACAAAAGTCAGTCCTATCTTTTGTCAAAATCTAGAACAGAAACCAAATAACAACCTCAAAACAGAAAAGCAAGACGTCTCTAAGCCATGTCAAAAGATCAAAAGCAAAGCACAACACCCATAAAGTAAAGTTTTCCTAGCGCAGAAACCAGGAAGTGTATGGAGCTGACCTTTATAACCTTGACCCCTACTGACAGGCATAGCATGACCCCAGACATCACCCATAGCAACGCCATAGCAACTGCTACAACAAAACCATACAAAATGGAGGCATCCAGCATCAGACAAAATGGCGATGGAAAATAATCTTAAAAAATGAACAACCACTGAAGGAAGCTTTTTAACAAAAAATACACATCAAAAATTGATTATTTTTGGTTAAACAACAAGATACAAGATGTACAAGTTAATGTAAAAATTTAAAGTAAGTCCATTACAAATTAAACAAAAATGCCAATTACAACATACATGCTCCTCTTGGCCACTCGAAAGGTCAATCCAGTGTCCTTCACTTCCTAAAAATGCCCTGGTGGGCTAAATATTTAGTGTCATAATGTAGAATATATTATCTGGCTAGTGATTCATGTAATTTATACAAATGTTACTTATGTAATTGCTTTTTCTTCAAGTTAGATTATAATTGTACACTATTGTTTTATGTTCAAGAAAGCAATGATTATTTCACGATGGTGCTGCTTAGCCAGTTCAGCCTGAGGGAATGGCGAGCTTCCCCAAAGCGGCACGGTGGTGCAGTGGTAACGCTGCATTGAAATAACCATCTAATATTTATAATGAAGTACATAGGCAGAACTTGCATGTATTGAACCAAAATTATAAAGTAAGTAGTTACATGATTCTAACAGTTTTTATAGACTGTAAAATGTTTATATTGTGATGAATAGCAATTTTAAAACACAGTTATAAACATTTTGCAGTAATCATATAATTATCTCAGAATTATATGTAAGTGGGCGGCACAGTGGCACAGCAGTAGTGCTGCTGCCTTACAGTTAGGAGACGTGGGTTTGCTACCCTGGTCCTCCCTGCGTAGAGTTTGCATGTTCTCCCCGTGTCTGCGTGGGTTTCCTCCAGGTGCTCTGGTTTCCTCCCACAGTGCAAAGATATGCAGGTTAGGTGCACTGGAAATCTTAAATTTTCCGTAGTGTGTGCTTGGTGTGTGTGTGCCATGCAGTGGGCTGCCACCCTGCCTGTGGTTTGTTTCCTGCCTTGCACCCTGTGTTGGCTGGGATTGGCTCCAGCAGACCCCCTGTGACCCTGTAGTTAGGATATAGCAGGTTGGATAATGGATGGATGCATCTTTCCCAAACATGGCATGGTTGGACGGCTGATACACTGTTACTGACATTATAGTGCAAAAACAGTACTTTTCTGATTATATATTGTGGTGACCTGTAAGTGCCAGGGGCACTTGTGAAATATTTTGCATTAAGAGCACTGGCACGTGATGAAACTGCTAGTGGGTCTACATTAACGGAACCTTATTACATAAATTGTGTGGAAAAGCATTTGGGTCAAGTGTAGTCGGATCTACCATCTTGATCTAACCATCTTTACCATCCTGACTTGAGTGCACACACCCCAGGTCCCTGCTCACAAAGGTTCCTTTGCATATGCAAGAGAAAAAGAATAAGCCTAATAAGAGTGAAAGTCCCACAGGAACTCACAACAATCTGCTATCCAGCATGATTATAAATGATTATAAACCAATAGAATCAGACCTAATAAAAACTTAAAAGAGAAATATGAGTCTTAGTTGGTTGATATGGGTGGAGCACATTCAGAACAAGTATATAATAGGTCACTTATATGAGATCGTACATTTGATGTTGTCACAAATTGCATCGGAGGATCTCCTTACAGGTTCTGTGGAGGTATATAATAACCTGCTGGGATGAGAGGAGACACTATCACTAACATTATCATCTCCTTCTCTCCCAGCAGCACCAAGAAACTACCCAATGAGGACAACTGACTCCGCCCCTTCCGGATCACCGTTTTAAAAATCCTGGAAGGAGGCATCATTTTGGCAAGTGTGACCCACCAGACAGAGCTCCTGAGCAGACTGACCCTGACGTACGGCTATAAGCCAAATCTATTTTCAGCACCCTTTTATAGCCAAACCCAAGGGCAAAGATGCCAAAGGAGTGTACTTTTTATTTGAATATTAAATGGGAAGACCCAGTTGGTGCCCCAAATTTTGTTTAGTTAACCTGTCATTCCTGTACCCGGTTACAATGTGTTACCATGTCACAAAAAGGAAAGAGTCCACATGAATGGCAATTCAAAATGAGAGCCCAGGAGTGCAGTGAATGCTATACCTGACATTTAAAAACAAAACAAAATAATGGTTTGAACAAGCTGAAAATACTTTAGTTCAGACTAATGAGAGTGACTGAACTGTACAGGCTAATTTTACTACTTCTAGCAATTTTTTCAGCAATGTGAAGTCTGATTCTGTGGAATCCTTCAACATCAATATACAGTAGATGTGAACAAATAATATTCTTAATATGGGATTTATGTTGAAGGTTGAAGTATCATCTTTCTGATCTTTAATTTTATTTGGTGAAAGTGTGCATCTCTTCAGTTACATACCACCTTTAATGTTCAGTTTATGCTCATTAATTGCACTACCAGAAGAATGTCGATTTCCTGCAAATGTGATGTTTCACTCCTCAATCAGTCTGTTATGTTCACTGTAATATACATATGAACAGCCATGAAAGTTGATCCAATAGAAAGTTTAAATATTTTTTTCTATTTTAATCCCTGTACCTGATTTATTATTGACATATGTAATGCTCTTAGGATGTACTGTAAGTATATGTGTGTGCCTAGTGAGAGTGTCTTTGGTGTGTGTGTGTTAAGGGAGTTTTTCAGCTATGACATTCTGAGGCCTGTTGGGGTTTTAATCCTATATTTTGGTCAAGTATGTTTATTTAATAAATTTTAAATGAAATGAAATGATTCATGAAAAAACAATTTGAGAAAACTTAACAAATGGCCTATTTATTATTTGTGCTCAATAAAAATTTGATCATACTATTTAATAGATTCTGTACAGTAGAAGACAGCCTATATACTTATATATATATATATATAAAATCGAGGTTCCACTGTATATATATATATATATATATATATATATATATATATATATATATATATATATATATATATATATATACGTATATATTATATATATATATATACAGTGGAACCTCGATTATCCGGTCTTCAATTGACCGTGCATTTGGTTATCCGGGATCGCATAGAAAAAAAGTGTGAGACATCACAAGACCGCCAAGATGTTGCCTCCAAGAATTCCGACTACAGGAATGTACACTACGTGTGTCACTGCTTAAGTTTTCTTTGTCGATGGGTTTCTGAGAATTGGCCGCCCTCCACACCTCGAGGTTAGAAAGCAGTTTTGTGTAAGTTCGTGCCGAAATGTCGGGGTAGTGTGCGGGAGCAAAAAGAAAAAGAGTTGTTTTGTCAATTGCTACGAAACTCCAAATTGTTGAACGTGCTGAAAAGGGGGAATCAATTGCTAATCTTTCATCAGAATTTAACATAGGAAATCAAACAGTGCGTGATATTGTTCGGAAGAAAGATGAACTCTACAAGTTCGTACCTTCATCCGATACATTTAATGGGATGAGTGCGCGCAAGACAACAAAGGGTTCAAAATTTGACGATCTGGATAGAGCTGTGTTCGAATGGTTCAAGCAAAAACGCGCCGAGGGATGTCCTGTATCCGGGTCATTGCTGCTCGAAAAAGCGAAATGGTTTCACTGTGAGATGAAGATTCCTGAACCATTTGATGCGTCTCAAGGATGGCTGCAATGTTTCAAATCTCGCCACGGAATTAGACAGTTGGATATCCAAGGTGAGAAACTAAGCGGTGATTCTGACGCTGCAGCACTATACGTAATGGAATTTAAACGTCTTGTCGAGGCTCATGATCTTTCACCTGACCAACTTTATAATGCTGACGAGACTGGTTTGTACTGGAAGGTTTTGCCGTCAAAAGGCTTGTATCAAAAGAAGAAAAGTCTGCTCCAGGTCACAAGTCCAGTAAGGAACGAATAATAGTGCTAGCATGCGCTAACGCTAGTGGTTCGCACAAATTGAAACTCGTATGCATTGGAAAGTCTAAGAATCCACGATCATTTAAGGGAACACAAATGCGCAATTTTCCTGTCCTTTACTACAATCAGACCAAAGCATGGATGAACAGAGAGATTTTTAAAGATTGGTTTTTTAAACATTTTGTTCCTGCTGTTCGAGACCATTTATGCTCCAAAAATTTGCCACAAAGAGATGTGTTACTGTTGGACAACGCACCTTCCCATCCTAGCGAAAATGTCCTGAAAACAAGCGATGACCAGATTTTCGTTGCATATCTTCCTCCAAACGTGACGTTGCTTAAGCAACCTATGGACCAGGGCGTCTTAGAAGCATTCAAGCGTCGTTACAGGAAATCTTTACTCCGTTCAGTCTTGGAAGAAGACGGAGATCTCCGTGAGTTTTACAAGAAATGGACAATTAAGGACGCAATTTTCTCATGTTCAGAGAGTTGGGATGACATGCCGAACTTAACCTTTCGAAAGTAATGGTGAAAATTGTTCCCTGATGTAATGGATAGTGTTGAAAACGTCAATGACTTTGAAAGCCAAGAAATAACAGCGGCATCGCTTTTGGAGGAAATTCAAAATGTAAATGGATTTGAAGACATCGACAGAGAAAACATTGAGGAATGGCTACTCTCTGATAATGATCAGCCTGGATATCAAATGAAAGACGACGACGCCCTTGCTGCAGAAGCAAAGTCAAGTGCGGAATTGCCGGAAGAAACGAAGGATGACGCAGTTGAAGATGAACCTTCAGAAAAGAAAGTTTCGATCGCAGAAGCGCTAAATTGTGCCGAAACACTGCTAGACTTTCTTGAGCAGGAAGCGGATTCAAATTTTAGTGACATCCTAACACTTCGCAAGCTCCGCACGTCAATAAAACTGTAGTGCTGCAAGAACACAAAGCAGCGTCTCCTGTCTGATTTTGTCAAGAAAACTTCATAAACAACACAAGAAAGTTAAGAATATCACTGTACAGCACCTATTCTAGTATTTGCGAATTTTTATAATTATTTTCGATTATCCGTGATTTTTGATTATCCAGATGACGGGCGCCGGTCATTAAACCGGATAATTGAGGTTGTACTGTATATATTTCCCTTTCAGGAAATAAGTAAAAAAAAAGATAAACATTCAAAATTATGTTAATTTTATTCCTAACCTATTCCTGTGCAGATACTATGGACTCAGCTCTAGATTCTACCACCACCTCAGCCCTCATTGTTTATAAAATTCCCTTATTTATTAAATTATTCTTTTTTATTTATTTATATATTATTTTGTTACTTAGCTGATTAGTAACAGTTTATACTCCTTTCTATGTAGCATTTTGGTGACACTAATGCATTAATTCACATTACAAGCCTCATTGCTCAATTCTGATTTTTTGCTGCCTTGATGGTTTACATTCATAAGTACAAGTGACCAGCATCTAACTGTAATGTGAACACATTTGTCCTTTGAAACAATACAAATGCACACATTGATAAGTGTGTGCACAAGTCATTTGCATCACCAACAACAAAAAAGTGTCATGTTTTTAAGACGACTCATGGTATTAAAAGCAACAAAATGGACGCAGTAGTAGGTAGTGCATTCATCTCATATTTCTGTGGAGGATGGCAAATAGTTCACCAGCTGTACATGATTTGGTCATGAAGGTGAAAAAAAAGCCAGACAGATAGCTTTTGCTGTTTTTGCAGCTATTGCTCACCTCCTTTATTGTTTTACTGCACTGCCATTGCTGACTAAAAACAACAGCCCTTGAATTCTGATCTGACCGTTCTCATTCATGCCAAATGGCCACAAATTGGACCACATATGAATGAGAAGATTGAATTTCTGTGTCCATTCAGCCCTGAAAACAACAGATTTGTGTCACATTAATACAATCAGATTTGAGTCACTTCAGCCTGGTAATGTGAACGTAGTCTATGATAGTTGGAAAATCGATCCTGCTCCTGTTATTAGTGCTGCTTATGATAACATAGTCATTCTTCAGTCTGATATCCAAATTCACAAGGAGGCATTAGTGTATTTCACTCATCTGTTTTATTATTTTTTCAGCTGTATCTTCATTGTAAAATATATATATACTAGGGGGCTCCGCCCCCTGCACACTTCGCTCGCCCACCCCCGGGTTTGGTTTACCAGATATAAAATTTAAAGATCATGTCTCGTCTCCCTGGTCTCCCTGCCAGGATTTTTTTTATAATAGAGAGATGTATATTGACTGTTGTAAGTTGTCTTAGATAATGACGTTCAATAAATATGTGCTTAGCGTTATGAATATAACATAGAGAAACTTCCTAGCTCATCAAGAGTCTACTTTTAGAGCTCACTCAAATTCCAAATCCAAACTAAAATATTGTGCACTTGGGAGACTCAAAATGACCTTTGACACTAAGGTCTCAAATTGCTCCGTGCACTCAGATAAATGAGATGAAACGCTCTTTCAGTGCTTCAGGGCTGTGACTAAAAAGCTGTTTATTATTTTTCAATAACATAAACTTTAAATGCTTATATTATATGCAAATATATGGTGATGTGGGTCTTGGAGTTTATATTTTAGCATTTTCTGTCAGAATTATATCACTTACAGTATGTCAAAGATACTGTAGTATGACAAAGATTAAAACAATCAGATGGCAATTACCATTATGTATGTGTCTCTAATAAATTCTGGCAATTATCTGTTTCTTGTACAGGTGTTTTGAACTTTGTCAGTATGTACTTATTTTTAATCATGCTTCACTTTTGCTAATATTATGAACATTGAATCATTGATTTTGATTATAGACTGGAATAGTGGTGTTTGCACACAACATGAGGTAAATGAGGCTTTTTCTTTCCTGAACTTTGTTTTGTGCTAAGGAAGGATAAAATAAAAAATCAGGATAATTAAAAAATGTTCTAATACATATGGGGTTAGAATTTAGTGTATTTGGCTTGACTACAAGTTTAGATATCCTGTTAGTTTAGTTTTTTATAAATTATTTTATTTTCAAAAAGCAGCTAAGACTCTTCTTATCTGGTGAAGTTCATGCTTCAAGTCTTCAATACTGGACTCATAAGCCTTTGCCAAAAGAAGAACATCCTCCTCTTTTAGAAAGCTAGAACTAGATGGATTCATCATACCAGTGCCGAAGAAGTCACCGAAGAAGTCACCAGTGACATGGCTGAACGACTACCAGCCAGTTACACTCACGCCAATCATAATGAAATGCTTCGAAAGGTTAGTCATGTCACACATAAAGACTAATCTCCCTGCCTCCCTTGACCCTCTTCAGTTTGCACACCACTCAAACAGGTCAACTGAGGATGCCATATGCTCTGCCCTTCACCTCTCCCTGACACATCTGAATAAAAAGACACATATGTCAGGATGCTATTCATAGACTTTAGCTCTGCCTTCAACACAATCATCCCTCCAAAGCTGGTTGTAAAACTGAGTAGGTTGGGCCTGAACACCACCCTCTGCAATTGGATCCTGGACTTCTTGACAGAGAGGCCCCAGTCAGTTCAGGTGGGCTGCAACAATTCCAGCATCATTATACTGAGCACTGGAGCACTGCAGGGCTGCGTGCTTAGTCCACTGCTGTTCACCCTGCTGACTCACGACTGCACAGCCACGCACAACACCAACCACAAGTCAAGTCCATCATTAAGTTTGCAGATGATACGACGGTGCTGGGATTGATAAGCAGGGATGATGAAACAGCATACAGAGATGAGGTGGAACAGCTGTCTGCATGGTGTGAAGACAACAATCTATCTCTCAATGTTGACAAGACAAAAGAGATAATCGTGGACTTCAGAAAATCACATCCTGCCCACATCCCACTCAGCATCAACGGTTTAGATGTGGAGACTATTAGGAGTACCAAGTTCCTCTGTGTGCACATAACTGAGGAACTTACGTGGACACATAACACCTCATCACTAATCAAGAAAGCCCAGCAGAGACTACACTTCTTGAGGCGGCTGAAGCAAGCAAGTCTTCCCCTTTCCATCCTCACCATGTTCTACAGAGGCACCATTGGGAGTGTTCTGACCAGCTGCATCACTGTCTGGTATGGTAACTGCAACATATCCAACTGCAAGCACCTGCAAAGGATAGTGAAGACAGCAGAGAACATTATTGGAGTGCCTCTCCCTTCACTACAGGACATATTTTACAAACGCAGTGTCCACAAGGCCTGCAGTATTGTGCAGGACCCCTTACACCCCTCACATGGACTTTTCACACTTCTGCCATCCAAGAGAAGATACTGCAGCATCAAAGCCAGAGAGTTTTTACCCCCAAGCTGTTAGACTCCTTAACACCATGCTGCCTCCTGGGATCTTCCACATGGCCTCAACCACATCTAAAAACAGAACTTTTATACATGTGAGTCACTGTCCTGCAAAGATGAGTGTGCAGGTAGAAAAGAACTGAAAATCTCCTACTGACCTTTAAGTATTTTGACACTCTTGTTATCCTTCTGCTGTGAAACATTCTGACCTGTCATTGTTTACACGTCTTAAACAACTATTACCATACAGTGATAATTTCTGTATTATTTATATCTATTATTTATTTATTATATTACATATCTTACACATCAATATTGCTGCTAGTTCTTTGTCTTGTCTTGTTTGTGTTTTAATTTTAAATTTTGATTCTATTTTTAATTTATTTGCACGTCATGTTTTTGTACTGTGGACCCTGAGCTTCGCAATTTCGTCTGTCTGTACACTTGTATATGGTTGAGATGACAATAAAGTTCACTTTGACTTTGACTTGACAAAGCCTGAATACCGATGCTTTCTGAAAGTAAAGATAAATAATATCATAAGCTTCACTTTGATCATACCCTTTTGTTGCTTCCTTATAGAATTCCAGCATGTTAGTAAAACATGACCTCCCTCTTCTGAAACCACGCTGACTGTTCAGAAAAACTCCTATACTTGCCATGTGCTCAATCTTATCCTTAATAATTCCCTCTATTAATTTTCCTGTGATGCACATTAAGCTAACTGGCCTATAGTTGCTTGGATCTGCTCTGTCACCCTTTTTATATAATGGAAAAATATTTGCCATCTTCCAGTCCTTCAGAATTTCCCCAGTGTGCAGTGACTTCCTAAAAAATATGTGTCAAGGGTTTATATCTGCACTCGCTAGCTGCCTTAAGAACTCAAGGGTAAATAGTATCTGGTACTGGAGAATTGTTTGATTTCAGCCTATTTAATCTTAGCAGTACTTCTCCCTCTACAATTTTCAAATCAATCAGTACCTCCTTAGTAGTCCCATTTACCGCTGGAATGTTATCTACTTCTTCACTTGTGAAGTCCTCATAATAATGCGTATTTAGAGCATCTGCTATTTCACTGTATGTTTTTTTTTAATTCCACTTTACTATTCCTGATGCACTTCACCTCCTCCTTGACTGTTCTTTTACTGCTAAAATACTGAAATAATCTCTTCGGGTCGTCTTTCACCTTATCTGATATATTGCTCTCCAGCTGCCTTTTAGCCTCCCTAATAACCTTTTTAATGGTTGCCCTCATGTTCTCATATGACCTACAATGTATAGAAAACATAATGTGCAATGTTCTCAAAGTTCTCAAACCATGAGCATAAAATAAGAAAAATAATAAATAGAATGAATTACAAAATGCTGTAAACATAAAACATGGAATTATAACATATAAAAAGTAAAATAACATGGGGCTGGTGTTAATTAGGCAGTGTTTTGACTTTGGATTTAATCCTGTTTTGAGTATACCACCGTCTTTAACGTTAACTTCAGCTAAGCACCTAGATGCAAATCACACACACCACAAAGACCCAGAGGAAAAGGAGAGTATTTATGAATTATTTTTAACATTAACTCATTCTTTCATCCGAGACAGACGATCTCAATCTCACAAATTGCATGCTGTTAAATTCGTAGTGGCTGAAAAAAAAGGATGATGAGACACAAGTGGTGCGTGGAACAAACCATTGTTCTCTAAAGGGGAAGTTTACATGGAAGGCTGAGTGCAGGACATACTTTATGTCAAAATATTTTTTATGAAGCTTAGTTATTAATTATAATTTTTGTGATTATATTTACATTGGGGGGTAAATGAAGTGGCGCATAATTTTGTTAGGGTGGCAAATACCACCATATATCTACCCCCCAGTAGACCCTCCCTGTGTATTTGTATATCAGTTGTTTACTGAGTGTTTTGAAAGTTTAATTTAGAATAAGGATAGCAAAGAGGCACTCACAGGATGGGCATGCCTAATAGAAAGGATATATAAACCAGACAAATAACCTAGCTAGTGGATCTTTTTGTTTCTAACTGAGAATGACATAAGCTGCTGTGAGTCTGCCTCAGAAGAAGACCTGTAATTAAGAAATGTGAGGCTTGGACAGAGAATGAAAATGATCTTAAAACTGCAGCAGCTACAAGAGTCCAGGTTGTATACTATTTTAGTTGTTTTTACCTATGCTTCTGCTTAAGGTATTATACTTTGATTATATTGAATAGAAGAACAGTTTGCCTTCACTGCTATTCATCCTGTTGTTGTCTAGGAATTAAGAGCTCATTTTTATTTCCAGGTTAGTGTAGGTGAAAGAAGATATCGTCAATAGGGTCTATGCATGGTGCAGCCTTGGGTGATTCAGCACTATATGGGCAGAGGTGTACCTTAGTTGCTTAAATCTGAACTGCCTATTGGGTACACTACAACTGACAGTTCTTGAGTATGGTAAGCAGAAACGCAAACATGCAGGTTTATTAGACAGAAAGACCACTATAGGCAAGGGTGTACCTTAGCGGCTACAGCCCCAACTGCCCAGTGTGAACACTATGACTGACAATTCTGTTCAGCAAAAACATTATATAACACTACTACATTTTGGAGTATGTACAGTATATACTATATTCACTTTCGAATTCTAGAGGTTAGGTTCATTGTGAAAAGAAAAGCATTTTCCACAATATTGTACATGTTCAAAACGTAAAGACAGTATACAGTGATCCCTCGCTATATCGCGCTTCGCCTTTCGCGGCTTCACTCTATCGCGGATTTTATACGTAAGCATATTTAAATATATATCGCGGATTTTTTGCTGGTTCGCGGATTTCTAAGGACAATGGGTCTTTTAATTTCTTGTACATGCTTCCTCAGTTGGTTTGCCCAGTTGATTTCATACAAGGGACGCTATTGGCAGATGGCTGAGAAGCTACCCAACTTACTTTTCTCTTTCTCTCTCTTGCGCTGACTTTCTCTGATCCTGACGTAGGGGGTGTGAGCAGGGGGGCTGTTCGCACACCTAGACGATACGGACGCTCGTCTAAAAATGCTGAAAGATTATCTTCACGTTGCTACCTTCTGTGCAGCTGCTTAGTGAAGCGACATGCTGCACGGTGCTTCGCATACTTAAAAGCTCGAAGGGCACATATTGATTTTTGCATGTTTGTTTTTCTCTGTCTCTCTCTCTATCTCTCTCTCTCTCTCTCTCCCTGCTCCTGACGGAGGGGGTGTGAGCTGCCGCCTTCAACAGCTTTGTGCCGCGGTGCTTCGCATACTTAAAAGTCAAACAGCCCTATTGATTTGTTTGCTTTCTCTGTCTTTATGACAGTCTCTGCTCCTGATGCACACTCCTTTGAAGAGGAAGATATGTTTGCATTCTTTTAATTGTGAGACAGAACTGTCATCTCTGTCTTGTCATGGAGCACAGTTTAAACTTTTGAAAAAGAGACAAATGTTTGTTTGCAGTGTTTGAATAACGTTCCTGTCTCTCTACAACCTCCTGTGTTTCTGCGCAAATCTGTGACCCAAGCATGACAATATAAAAATAACCATATAAGCATATGGTTTCTACTTCGCGGATTTTCTTATTTCGCGGGTGGCTCTGGAACGCAACCCCCGTGATGGAGGAGGGATTACTGTATTACAACCTGCACATAGCAATGAAGCAGCCTGGAAAGTGAAGAAGTGAAGAAAGGTATTCTCCAGTAGGTCCTTCCATTTCTAAATAATCGAATACTGCAGAAGTACACAGGGCAGTGGATCATTAATGTGGTTTCTCTCCAGAAATGGTGGAGTACAGTGAATTATACAGTATGCAATCAGGACAGTATACAACATTTTTCAGCTCTAACGTCTGAAATGCTAAACTAAGGTTTGTCACAGTGCTTATGGCTTTACATCATTAACATTTTAAATATTATTATTTACTATCTCTCATCTTCTTTTACATAGTTAGAAAAAGTAACAAGAATTTAATAATATGTGGTGTTTAATATTATCATCCTCCATTTATTTCAATTTTTCATAGCCAGCTTGCTACAAAAGTCAGACACAGCAGAGAATATGTGGCTTTTTAAATATAGTACTTTAAGTAATTATTTGCAAACCCTGCTCCAAAATGTTATTGTTGACTATATATTTATTAGGCTGTTATGTGTCTGACAAGAATATACTTCACACTCAACTGAAATTACAGAACTGACTCCAGTAGTCATTATATATTTCTATTTGAAAAAAGTGCAGCACGATGTATTACTTCATGAATCTTAATGCACTTATGTCATTCTCTGCTTTATTTTTTAATGCCTTTAAACTGTAATTTGTAGCTGTAAATGATATGTCATCTGAACTTGCATAAAACTTTTGTTTTTCAGATAATTACAGTTTACAAAACACCATCTGTTCTTGCACAGAAAAGCAAAGAACAATAAAAGACCCGTGAGCATACACTGCCACCGAACTGGCTAGATTGTGACACACCAGCTCACTTTCCTTCCTTTATTATACAAATATAAGTACAGTATGCTGTATAGTCGTATGCTATTTGCAACATATACTTTCTGGGGGAAGGAGCACAACTTCTCCTATAACCTTTGGAAAGTGTATGTTGGCAAAGACATTTTATTACTTTATTAAGCCTATTACATTAAAACAGCTTGTTATGTTACTTGGCTACTGAAAATTGCACCATATCCTGAAATTTTTGATAATTAGTTTAAGTTGAAAGTGTTATAAGTTCTTCAATAGTGTAAGTCTAAGGTATTGCTTGGCTGTGTCTGTTTTCCTTGATAAGACCTGAGATTCGGTTTAAATCGAATGTGTAATGCAGAACTGCTACCATAATTCACATATGGCTTCATAAGCTGTTTCTAAGTTATACAAGCAAGCTGCACTACTGGCACCCATTTATGATGTCAGAAAAATGAGCTAAAGAAGCTGATTTTGGAAATATGATTTAATTAATGATTTATTAATGAATTAATAATGGCAAAGAGCTTTGGAGATTTCAAACATTAAGACAAGCACCACCTTAACAGATATGCTGTTGATCTTTATCTTCAGAACTGCAGGATAGTCCATATCCACCCATTATCCAACCCGCTATATCCTAACTACAGGGTCACGGGGGTCTGCTGAAGCCAATCCCAGCCAACACAGGACGCAAGGCAGGAAACAAACCCCGGGCAGGGCACCAGCCCACCGCAGGGTGGGATAGTCCATATTGCATGGTGAATTGCCAGACCCTATTTACTTTAACTTATTGTACAATTAAAACAGATTAAGTCTGCTTTCCTGTCTGTACATTTGGTCTATTTTATCACCATGGGCTGGGAATCAAATTGCTTTCTCAGAGCTAGGGGTTAAGGAAGTGAAAATACAGACACTAGGAAGGCTACAGTGACATTCACACCTGGGTGAAGGCTGAAAGAAATACTGACTGTATGGTGGTGGACAACAGTCCTGGGTGCAAGTGTATTGCAATAGTGAACTGTATATCCCCAAAGGTTGGCAAGTCAAAGAATAGGCAATCTAAAGTAGTGATAGAGAAATAAATATACTGTGAAACCACATTAAAAAAGAATCTGTGCATCTGAAAAGGGGTCTAGGTTTAAAGAATGTCCCCAAAAGCCTTTCCACAATGAAAGGCTGGTTTACTGGTTTGTCCAGGTAATTGTAAAAACAACTACTAATGTGAATCTTTGATACTTTGTTATATCTTTCACACTTCATTGTAAGGTAATTGCAGTTCTGGTGAACATTATCAAAAGTACTCTAAAAACACTGGTTGATGGATAAAGTATGAATGAATACTGTCTTCAGTGTCAGTACATTTAGAGAAGTGGACTTCATTAGCACAGATGGAAAGTAGTTTACGCTTAGACAAATATCTTTTCTGATATTGCGACAATCATCCACTGAATATGATAATGTAGTGAGTAGGAGCGAGAAACAGGCTCTGGATCTCCAAGAGCCTGGACCTGTATATTATTTATGGCAATAAAGATGAGATTATCTAGGTAAATACTTTATAGTTTAAGTTTATTCCTCAAGAAGAACCATAGCTCGGTACAATTATTGTGCTTATAGATAAAGAAACAAATTACTTACATACCAACATGAGAAACACTGAAAAGTACAAAACGTTGCCATAGTACAGAGGGACAAAATATTAACAATTTTCAACAAAATATTTAAGAACAAGCAAGATATCAATATCAGATAAAAACACAAATACCTAGTATTGTAAAGAAATTGAAATAAAAAAATGAAGATACTTTAAAAATAAATAAGAAATGTTCAAAGACAAAATAGTCAGAAAACAATTAAAGATCCCCAGTAATGTAGAACTGCATCTTAAAAACAGAATTACTTAAACACTTTGGAAAATAGCAAAATTATGAAAATAAAACTTCCTTTCAGAAAAGGAGAATTTTTACAAAACAATCTGGAACAAATACATCTTAAAGCGATTGAAGCATTTGAAGAATGAACATTATTTCAGTGACTTTCACCAAGATATACACTTAAATCTACTCTCTATATATAAAATCCTAAGCCTAAAAGTGCAACGATTTTGTGCAACGATTTTATATGACCTTTTTATATCACATTTTTTGTCACGCTTAAAATCTGGCTTATTTTAAAATCTACAGTACATTAATGTGATGTTGTTAGATTTTCAGATTCTTATTCCATTTTTAAATTATAAACTAAAAAAATATTAAGAACTCACATCCCGCGAGACAAGACTTTGTGCCAAGAGATTTAACCATGCCCGAGGCCGGAAATAAAAGACAAAGAGTAGGACAGCTGCTGTACAGGCCTTTAAATGTTCGAAGCGCAGCACAAGATGCAGATCATGCGGCACGGCAGCAGCAGCAGCAATCCAGCAGCTGATTGGGCTGGGGCGTAGTGCAGGCCAGAGGGGGGGGGGTTGGTGGTGAAGCGAGCAGGGGGCGAACCCCCTAGTAATTTAAATAAAAAGCATAACCATATAACCTGTGCCTGCATGACTTTTTCTGAATTTCTGGCTTTTCTTCCATACTCTAAAGACTTGCTTCATAGATAATCTAAATTGGTCCTTTGTGTAAAAGTGTTTGTAAGTGAATATGTCCTGCGCTGGACCGGTGTCTCATCCATGGACATTTAGTTTCTATCCTGAATCTGATGCTCCTGAAGCTGATGCTCCTGGCATAAAGCTGACATTTAAGCTGTTTACAAGATGACTGAATGGAAAGAAAATCATCAAAGTCTTAAAGTCTATAAAATAAAATCCAAGAAAAACTTAAAACAGGGAAATCCACAAAGGCCTGTGCGTTCCACATTAATTTTTAATTAAAAAAAAAACATGACTCAGAATTTGTGCAGGCAGATTGTGACTACATCTCTTTCTCCCAGTATGTGTAACCTAAGGTTTATAACCACACCTTTTTAAAAGATTAAATTAATCTGATCCTGTAACTACCTGATGCTCAGTGTGAACATATTGAAGCTGATCTACCATATAATATTCTCAGAGCCTTTATTAGATGAATAAATCAGATTGTCTTCCTTTTCATTCACTACACCTCTGAGCACCATTTTTTTCACAGATTATCCCTAAATAGATTTGTGCACTAAAAGGAAACTATCAACACAATCAGGCATCCAAGGCTATTACTCAGTGCTCTTAGTGTGTTTTGGCGGTGGAAGTCCAGAACATCAAGAGCAAAAAGAGGTGACTTTTTAGTCAGTGGAAAACTAAGCCAAGAAAACAGCCTGAATCTGCAACTATTAAATATTTAAAGGAAGTAGCCATGACTTTGGAGACATCTAAGGCTCTTTGCCAACTGGCTGCTTCTGTCATCCAAAGGACAGTAGTTTGTAGCAGCACCATAACACGCTGAAGGGGGACTGAAACACATGTGTCTGGTCTGTCATGTGCAAGACGAGAGTGAAGGTTTTCCAAAAAAGGCAGATGTTAGAAAAGCAAGTACAATTTCACGATAGTTAATATGCCATTTAAAATGCAATTAGTCATGCTAGCTCTAGTCTTATAATGAATGATTTTTGTCAATAATATTCTGTCAGTCTTACGGGCAGCAATGTATAAGGCTCTTCGTCAAACAATGACTAAAGAAATACAATCAAATCCCAAAAGACCAATAATGAGACCACTGAAGACGCTACACACAGGAAAAGCTGCGGGACCAGATGGAGTCAGTCCTCAAGTCCTTAAGGCCTGTGTTGACCAACTTTGTGGTGTCCTCTGTCACCTGTTCACCTGTTGTGGAAAACATCCTACATTGTTTACATTCCAAAGAAGGCAGGCTTCTCTTCATATAATGACTACAGACTCCTGGCACTTACATCTAACATCATAAAGACCTTTGAGAGCATGGATGAGCCTATGGTTTCCTGGGTAATGGACTATCTTTTGTGCAGACTGCAGTATGTGAGGCTCAAGGACTGTTTCTCTGATACGGATGTGAGCAACACTGGACACCATAAGGAACAGTCCGGTCTGCTTTTCTCTTCACTCTGCACACCCTGGACTACAAATATAACACCAGGTCATGTCACATGCAGATATTCTCAGATGATTCTGCACTTATGGGGTTGTGGTATAGCGGGTCCACAGCTTGGTAGAAAAGGCCAGTTTTTAAATAAATAATTGCCGTGGTAGTGTGGCCAGAGCAGTTCTCGAACGCAACGTGCTGCAGGCGTTCCCTCGCTTATGTGCACAGTCGAGGAGTCGTCTGCATCCGTAATTGATGCCAGGAGCTGCTAATCACCACATCTGTGCCACGTCACCATATATTGTAGGAGCATGAATGCAGAGGGAAAGAAAAGAATGGAGGTTAAGGGAGAAGAAGGCGGCAGGAAGCGAAGGAGCCGGTGTGAGCGAGCAAGGGAGCGAGCAGGTTCTCTGTAACAAGGACAGGCAGCTGAGAGAAATGAGCCCTAGCGGGGTGTTTGGCCAGCACCCAGGGGCAGACGGTAGTGGTCCCTCCTGTTGAGCGTTAGTGAGGAGCAGGAGTGGCCGGAAGGAGGATGGCTCACCGCTTAAGGTAGCGGGAGTCAAGAGGCTTGAGAGGTGGACACCCCAGCGTGAGCGGCCTAGTTGCTGGGGAGCCCAAGTCTTGGTCTGGCAGAGCCCTATGGAGCTAGGAACCGAAATACTTCCAGACCGATGGTAGAAGTGAGATGCAGGTAGGATGACTCCCCTAGTGCAGGGCCCGGAAGGGAAACGCAGGGGAGCAGTCAAAAGAAGAAGGCACCGGGTTTTGTTTTAACACTAGAATTACCAAAGCCTACGAAAAAACTCGTAAATCTGTCCCACCTTAAATCCCTTCGCACCTCTCCGTCAGCATCTTTTGTCTTGTAAATGTGTCGATAAGCAGCAAGCAGCCTGCTATCACATCCCCCACCGCCGCACAGTTTTCTCAGCTCAAGTCTGCTTACCTGCATGTCAGTTGCTTAGAGTTGTATAGAGTGAGAAGTCAAGCAAAATGACACCTTTTATAAATACTATATCGTTATTTGGAACACATGCATTTCATGTGTGTTCCGTGTCTACAACAATCTATGTAAACACATTGTTAAAACAGGATTTTAAACTGCCCTTTTTTTCACTGTTTTTCATGGATTATTTATTTAATGACATTTGGAGCACTGCACTATATTTTGAACACTGTTTTGTTTTTGTTTTTTTTTTTATAAAAGCACTTGCACCTTTTTGCACCATCCCCTTGCTTCATTGGTGTTCTCATTGTCCAGCTCATCCAGTGACATTACCGACAGTGTTGGGTACAAAAGCTCCCAAAAGGGAGATGGGACCTTGGATTGAGGACCCCCATCATCACAGGGGTGTATTAATAAAGGGGATTAGACAGAGGAGAGGAGTCAGGTGGGAAAGTTTGTTTTTTGGGTCAAAAAGAGTTGTCTGCATCTTAACATCAGAAAACAAAAGAACTGGCTATTGACTTTCACCACACCAAAGAGCCTCAATGTCTGGTCACTTTACAGGGAGTGGACGTAGAAGGGGTCCACTCCTACAAGAACTTGTACGTCCACATCAATGACAAGTTGGACTGGTCTCGGAACACAAAGGAACTATATAACAAAGGGCAGAGCAGGCTTCTTTTTGTTAGGAGACTGGTGATGAATGAACAGTGCCAATATTCTGAATTTCAACTTTTGAGATGAATCAGAATGACAGGGCTCCATATTTTGCAGCGGAAAACCAAAATTTAAAGTAATAAGTTTGAACTTGGAAACAAAATAGACGTCTACCTAGAACACTTGAATTACAAAAAAAAAAAAAAAATCACAGTGCATAAAGATATATAACCAGATATAAATTAGTACAATAATAATAATAATAATACATTTTATTTATATAGCGCCTTTCCCATGCTCAATATCTGAATAAAAGAAGTGATGACAAAAAATCCTAGCCTGACACTTAACCAATGATCACAATCTTGCCTTCAAAACGGTTTCCAACAGATAGACCTGCAAATGCTGCAGTGTTTATATAAGCGAAGACAAGATGAAACAGAAATGCACATCCATATTTCAACTCCTATGTTTAACAAATTTAGTAAAACATTCATTATTGAATTCAGGAATGCTTTTCAAGAAATGTACGGGTTTTTGGCTAAACAGAGGAACACATTTAGTAACAACCTGAGACAAATGCATTGTTCCAAGGAGTAAGAATTATTATTATTATTATTATTATTACTAAGTAAAGTAATTTCTACCCTCAGCCTTTAGCCTCTATAATGAGTCACCCCTCAGCTGAGGTGGTCTTGTTCCCTGTGTGCTGAATGGTACTGAGCTGGTCAAGCAGACATCTTAACAGGTTTACTGTGCCAATGCCTGTACTGTAAAATTGTAACTTAAGTATGCAATTCTAATCATTTTACATTTAGTAAATATAGTACCTAAACATTGCTAATTTACTTACAGATAACTCATGTTAATTTCATGTGAATTTCCCCTTGGGATTAATAAAGTATCTATCTATCTATCTATCTATCTATCTATCTATCTATCTATCTATCTATCTATCTATCTATCTATCTATCTATCTATCTATCTATCTATCTATCTATCTATCTCATGTTATATGTGTCTTTGTACCTTGTTAGCATACCTAAGGCTATTACAATTCTTATTATATCTATATTTGTGCATTTTGTTTCTGCTGCTCTAACACTGCAATTTCATTTGGGATTAATAAAGTTTCTATTTGTCTACCCATCCATCTTAATGTCAAACCTATAGAAAACTGACTGCACAAGATAGTTAAACCATTTGCACTCAAAATAATTCAGAGTTCTAATTTCAATAGATTTATAGAAAACCATATTAATAATGTGAATAGTGGAAAAATTTAAAATGTACAGAAATTAAGATTTTTGGCTTTTAATGAAAAAGATGATTGGCTAGGTGATAGCTTGAAATAGGGATATAATTTAAAATGATGATGTCCTTTAAAAAGAGTCTTGTAGTGATCTGATGTAAAAAAAAGAAAAAAAAAGAAGAGACACTAGACCAAAAGAGATTTTTTGCTAACATTTTTGTTTATTTACTTCAAAGTGCATCTATTATTTATATGCTATTAACAAGACTTTCACAAAGGCTTCATTTGGTCTTAATTTTGTCCTGTATAACTAACTATACATGTGATGAATAAAGAATCTTGAATCTCTAATAAAACTTACAAAGCATCAATAAAGGAGTTAGTCGCCTCTGCAGTGCGGCCTACTAAAATAACTTCACTTTGGAATGGTCAGAGGTGGCTAAGTGAGATTAATTTCTCTTGATATTGCACACCTCAGTATAAGATCTAGGAATCCTTCATATTCACATGTAATTTTACCTGTGTATCACAAACTACGAATATTCCACACTGAACAGAAATGAATAACCACTTAATTGATGCTTTGTAAGTGTTAGTAAGACCAAAAGAAGCATATGATAGGATCTTGCTACCTAACAGTATATGAGAGACAGATGCATTTTTACAGCACATAAACTAAAGTGTTATTGATTGTTTTTCCAGTTTTTATTTTTTTAGAAAAATCCTTTTGACAAATTATTTTCATTGGCTTTTAAAAATAAACACTAAGAGCACTTAGATTGTCAAGAAAAATACTTATTGGAGGGAATGTGTGCATGTATTCTTTGAAATCCAGAGAATGGTGATGACTTTCAAGGGAATTCAATGCACTCTGTTCCCCTTTTGTTACATCATTACTGAGGCTTACTAGGAAATCTTCTTTGACAAGATATAATTGCCTATCATGACTAGTTCAACTAGTAAATGCACCTGATGGCAAAAGGTAAGCATCCATCCATCCATTATCCAACCCACTATATCCTAACTACAGGGTCACGAGGGTCTGCTGGAGCCAATCCCAGCCAACACAGGGCGCAAGGCAGGAAACAAACCCCGGGCAGGGCACCAGCCCACCACACAAAAGGTAAGCATGTTGCAGTTATTTATATGTGGAATGCTTAATTGAGCGAATGGTTTGTAGATTACATTTTGATGCTACTCACAGTGAAGCACAAGAATATGTGATGGAAACCAACAGACAGCTAATATTAGACAAATATTTTTCTTGCTTAGTGAAGATAGTATTTTTTTTTTTGCAGAGCATTAATTACTTAGGATGTCAGTTCTGTTCAGTATATTTTGCAGAGGCAAATGTATCCACACAGACTTTTATAAATAACAGATCCATCTGCTACCTACAGTGCAATCAGGACAATTTAACATGCAACATATTTCACACAAACTTAATCAAAAGTCTTCATTTTCATTTGTTATCTGAATGAATATTTCATATCTAGTTATTTTAAGACAGTATTAGCAATGGCAATCAAAATGATTGTTAACCTTTTCACTTGAGCAAATGCTTAAAAATAGAAAAACGTCATTTAACAGTTTTCTTGAGTTAAAAATTGAAAAGTTTTAATTGTATAGTAGGGGTAGTAAACAGAATTAAAATACTGCTAGATCGCTCACAAAAACATACTTCAGATTATTTATTTATTTTTTTTTTATGAATTAGTCCACTACAAATGATGAAATATAACTTTGGGAAAAATCGAAATGTAGTTGGCTGATGCAGGAACTATAGGTAGTTAACAAAATACTGAAACAACGAAACAACATAAGGGGAATACATTATGTTTAAACAAGATAGTTCTACAAAGCTTCATCATTGAAATATGTAACAGACATAACCTTTATTCTTAAGTCAATTAAAAAAAAAAAAATTAGCAGATCTAATTGTTGGTGTTGGCTATCATTGCTCAAAGAAGAGATCTCAAACATCTTTGAGATTTTTTTATCACGTTTGGCAAGAGATTTAGTGATAAAGACCACTCAAGTTGCTCATGCTTCATGGCTGATGATGGTTTAATTTTTGTTAACACCAGAACAGGAGAAAAGGAAATCATTAATTAGGAACAAATGTGTTGCTGGGCAGAAACTTCTAATTACACTTAAAAATGCTTTTCTGTGGGTAAGTTGGTCAAAGAACATGATCAGTGGTCTAATGAGCTGGGGGGGAGAAAGTCATCTTGTTAGCTGAATAATCTTTTCTCTTGTTCTCACCAAGGGATGAGGGGGACATTTTTTGTAAACTGGGTGGTTCAATTTCTCTCTTAGGCAAAGGAACATGTAAATATTACATTTAAAACACAGCAGATGAAGAGGAAATAGGCACCCATTGTTGGGACTGGGGTGAGAAGTTAAAAGGCAAATTTCTTCGGTAAAGTTGGGTAAAGTTTCTTGGGTAAAATTTCTTGGGTAAAGTTGGCTGGGCTGCGCCGTAAGATGGCTGCACCGACGAGAGCTCCGAGTCATCTCAGCAAAAAGTTATTATTTATTTTCTTACTACTCACTCTTTTTGTGCGTTCTACTTTATCACACTTTCAGTATGACCGGCAAACACTATTGGAATTACGTTCATCAGCCAGTTCGGATTTTACAACAGTTTTTGATATCGCGGACACTGTACTGCCTGGAGCCTTTTGCTTACTCGCGCGACGCCGAAGGAAAACAAAGAGGGGGAAACGCACCGGAGTTCTGTGCCGAACCCGACAGAGGAACAACAAGCCTCCTCTGCCTAGCATCCTGCTCGCTAACGTTCAGTCTCTGGACAACAAATTAGATGAGCTGCACGCATGGATAAAGCACCAGAAAGACATCACGAACTGCTGCGTTTTGGCGTTCACAGAGACGTGGTTAGAGCCCAGCGTACCTGACTGCGCAGTCACACCAGACAGGTTCACAGTTTATCGGGGAGACAGAACGAAGGACTCAGGCAAATCAAGGGGAGGGGGTGTGTGCTTTATGGTTAACTCTTCGTGGGCTACGGATGTGTGTGTCTTAAAAACACACTGCTCACCGGTTCTTGAGCTGCTGACCATTAAAGTTAGACCCTTTTACCTCCCGAGGGAGTTCAGTTCAGTTCTCCTTTCAGTTGTTTACATCCCCCCACAAGCTGATAAAGCTTCGGCTATGGATGAACTGTATGATGTTATCAGTGGACTAGAGAACGCTAACTCAGAAGCAGCATTTATTGTGTTGGGAGACTTTAACAGAGCAAACATGAAGAAAGTTCTCCCTAGATACTATCAGCACATCTCTCCCCCCACAAGAGGTGATCAAACACTGGATCATTGTTACACCTTATTCAAGGACTCCTACAAATCTCTCCCTCGACCAGCTTTTGGAAAAGCAGACCATTGCTCTGTATTGCTGCTGCCTGCATATAAACAAAGACTTAAACAGGAAAAACCGGTTTACAGGAACATCTACAAATGGGACAGTGAAGCTGAGGGGGTCTTACAGGACTGCTTTGAAACAACTGATTGGGAGATGTTTGAGGATGCAGCTGATGGCAACATCAATGAATTCACAGACTCTGTCACAGGATATATCAGCAAGTGCATTGACGATGTTGTCACTAAAACCACCGTTTGCATATATCCTAACCAGAAACCCTGGGTAAATAGGGAGATTCGGGCTAAGCTCAAGGCGTGGACCTCTGCCTTTGGCTCAGGGGACTCTGATGCATACAAAGCAGCCAGATACGAACTCCGGAGGTCCATCAAGAAGGCCAAACGGGACTACAGGGACAAAGTGGAGTCAAGCTACCACAGCTCTGACACCAAGCGCCTGTGGAATGGACTGTGCTGCATCACTGACTATAAAAAGAAAAACACAGTCAGTGTTCAGCCCACTGCATGTCTTGCAGACAAGCTCAATAGTTTCTATGCTCGTTTTGATGCAGCCAACAAAGAACAGGTGCTATATCCTCAAGGGGACAGTGAGTCTGTCACTCTGATCCTTGAAACGTCTGATGTGAGAAGGTCCTTCAAAAAGGTCAATCCTCGCAAAGCTCCGGGACCAGATGGCATCCCAGGCCGTGCCCTCAGGGCGTGTGCTGACCAGCTAGCAGGTGTGTTCACCAACATTTTCAATCTCTCCCTGAGGCAGTCAGTGGTCCCCACTTCCTTCAAGGCATCCACCATCATTCCTGTCCCAAAGAAACCGGTGGTCTCCTGTCTGAATGACTATCGGCCGGTTGCACTGACATCGGTCATTATGAAGTGTTTCAAGCAACTAGTCAAAGGTCACATCTGCTCCTCCCTCCCTGACACGCTGGATCCTCTCCAATTTGCTTACAGAGCAAACAGATCTACAGAGGATGCCGTTGCGCTAACAATAAACACTGCCCTGACCCACCTGGAAAGAGGAAATACATATGTAAGAATGCTGTTCATAGATTACAGCTCAGCATTCAACACCATCATCCCCTCAAAACTCGTCTTGAAGCTTGACGACCTTGGGTTGGGGACGACCATCTGCAGATGGATTTTCTCTTTCCTCACAAACAGGCCCCAGGTGGTGAGAGTCGGCAAACACACATCCTCATCACTCATTTTAAACACAGGAGCGCCGCAGGGCTGTGTGCTTAGCCCCCTCTTGTATTCCTTGTTCACCCACGACTGTGTTGCAAAACACGGCACAAACACCATCATCAAGTTTGCAGACAACACAACCATCATAGGCCTTATCACTGACAACGATGAGACGGCCTACAGAGAGGAGGTGCTGGCATTGAGTAATTGGTGCCTAGATAACAACTTGTCTCTTAACGTCAGCAAAACCAAGGAGATGATTGTGGACTATCGAAAACAACAAGGCAGAGAACACCAGGCCATCTACATCAGCGGCATAGAAGTTGAAAGGGTTAACAGCTTCAAGTTCCTCGGAGTAAACATCACCAAGGATCTCTCGTGGACCCTTCACATAGACACTGTGGTCAAGAAAGCTCGCCAGCGGCTCTATTTCCTGAGGAGGCTGAGGAAGTTTGGCATGAATGCCAACATCACCTCAAACTTTTACAGGAGTGTGGTCGAGAGTCTGCTGACGGGCTGCATTACCGTCTGGTATGGGAGCTGCTCTGCCAGCAGCCGGAAATCACTACAGAGAGTGGTGAAGGCAGCAGAGCACATCACGGGCAAGAGTCTTCCTGCCATTGAAGACATTTACCTCCATCGGTGCTTGCGTAAGACAAGCAGCATCATAAAGGACCACAGCCATCCAGCACGCCAGCTGTTCTCCTTGTTACCATCTGGCAGACGATACAGGAGTCTGGCTGCTCGGACTACAAGACTTAAGAACAGCTTTTACCACCAGGCCATTCGACTCCTCAACAGCAACACCTGAACACTTACATTCACTTACATTACATCTACATTGCATTACATCTACATTGCACTACTCACACACACACTGTACCTGCACACACTCTGAATACTGACTGGAACATGCATCTGCACTTTATAACTTATAACTTCTTTTAAAACATACACATTTTATTTTATATGGCTTGTCTATTTTTAACTTGTAATCTTTTTTTTAAGCTTTATTGGATCTAGGCTGAGTGACTTGTTTTTCTCGTCATACACATTTCATTGTATGTTGACCCTGTGTTAAGCTATATATGATAAACTAGCAAAATACCCGCGCTTCGCAGCGGAGAAGTAGTGTGTTAAAGAGGTTATGAAAAAAAAAGGAAACATTTTAAAAATAACGTAACATGATTGTCAATGTAATTGTGTTGTCATTGTTATGAGTGTTGCTGTGTTTTATATATATAAAATACACACACACACATATAAACATATATATACATATACACATATATATACATATCTACATATATATATATATATATATATATATATACATATACACATCCACATATCAACATATCAACATATATATATACACATATATACACACACACACGCTTTATGGGTGATGATTGTTTTACTCTTTTTATCTTTATTTTATTTTATTGTAGAATCAACTCCTATCTGCGCACACCAGGGCGGCCGTGGGCGGATGTGTATGGTGTATTCACTCCATGTTATCGTGCATTGCGCTGTCAGTGGTATTTTGATAAAAGAATTTGAACAACATATAAGAAGCGTATAAATTATTAAACAGTAAAACATTAACATTTAAGAAGTAAAGTTACATTAAGTACTACTGCAGTGCCTTCGGGTATACCTCATTTTTTGTTTGCCCATTACATGCTTAAATGTATACATTTTTTGGTGCACCTACCCGAGAACACGCGACATATAACCGAGCGTGGGAGAAGCATGGATTTTAAACACGCGTTGAGTTCATCTGCTGGTCTCCCTCGTGGAATAACTGGTAATGTTTGACTAAAATCTACAGCGAGTAAAACGACATTACCTCCTATTTTTTTTTTTACGATCTCTGAGATCTTGCTTTTTTCGGTTCAAGGCTTCATAAGCTCTTTTATGTTGTATGGTGTACTTATCCCAAACCATCATCTTTGAATGTTGCAAGACTTTCGCCTTGTATGTAGATCGGGGTAATTACATTCATTGCATTCCTAGTCTGAATCACAATCTGATTGTATGGGTGGTTACCTGGCACTGTAGGGTTGCCACCCGTCCTTTAAAATACAGAATCGTGCCGCTTTTGAGAATGAAATTGCGCGTCCCGTTTTGAATCAATACTGGACGGGATTTATCCCGTATTTTTTTTATCGTTTTTTTTTTAAAGCAGCGTCTCATGCAAATCATCCCACACGCATTTTATGAAGATGCCTCCTTTCCTACTTTTGATTGGGTAATACTTGATGTCATCGTTAGTTTGATTGGTGTTTTTAACTGTCCAGTGAGGAGGGCGTGTCTTTTAAGTAGAGTCTGCAAAGTGTTGGCACTGAGATGTGGCGTCAGCGCCATAGTTGAAGCCCCTAACGTTGCGGTCAGCAAGTCGGCTAACATCCGCCATGTGCCGTGTTTCAGTTGCGAGAAGTAGATCATAGAATGGTTGAAACTGTTGCCCCTAACGTTGCGCCACGGCGTGTGGTTCGTTTATACCTCGTGTCTTCTCATTAAACTTTTATCTCGCGAATATGTTATTGCAATCCGCAGCGGGAGCGTTTCTATAAACTTAATTTAAAGTTACGTTTTACACCGTGCTTTGTTTCCCTTATGAACATGCTTGTATGCTTAACTCGCTCCGTTCTCAATTGTTTAATTAATTTTTTGCTCTTCGCTGTTTGCGGCTGTTCCTCCATTTCCCCCTACTTCGTTCTTTAATCTCGCGAATATGTTATTGCAATCCTTAACGGGAGCGTTTCAATAAACTGATTGAAAATAGTTTTGCATTTACCTTTTTAGTAAAAGGCGAGCTTTTAAGCCTGAGAAATCACCCCGTAAATGCACACGTTTAATTGGACATGTGTTAATATGTATGGTTACACAGTATTAAAAGACAATGAACAACGTCAGTTACCTTTGTTCCCGCGTTTGATAAAAGGTGAGCTTTTAAGCCTGAGAAATCACCCCGTAAATGCACACGTTTAATTGCACATGTGTTAATATGTATGCTTACACAGTATTAAAAGACAGTCAAAAATTAACGTCATTTACCTTCGTTCCCGCGTGTGACTCGTGCTGTAAATGTCTTCCTTGTTTTTAGTTCACGTGATTACGTAGGAGGCGTGATGACGCGATACGTGACTCCGCCTCCTCCATTACAGTGTATGGACAAAAAATATGTTCCAGTTATGACCATTACGCTTTGAATTTCGAAATGAAACCTGCCTAACTTTTGTAAGTAAGCTGTAAGGAATGAGCCTGCCAAATTTCAGCCTTCCACCTACACGGGAAGTTGGAGAATTAGTGATGAGTGAGTCAGTCAGTCAGTGAGTCAGTGAGTCAGTCAGTCAGTCAGTGAGGGCTTTGCCTTTTATTATTATAGATAAACCTAAACCTAAACCTAATCCTGTTGCAGATTATTGTGATGGCTGTCTACAGGATAAAGGTATTTGCTGTCTTGCAAAGGAATCACCGCTTTGAAGTTTTAACAGCTTAAATATACATCCATCCATCCATTTTCCAACCCGCTGAATCCGAACACAGGGTCACGGGGGTCTGCTGGAGCCAATCCCAGCCAACACAGGGCACAAGGCAGGAAACAATCCTGGGCAGGGTGCCAACCCACCGCAGGACACACACAAACACACCCACACACCAAGCACACACTAGGGCCAATTTAGAATCGCCAATCCACCTAACCTGCATGTCTTTGGACTGTGGGAGGAAACCGGAGCCCCCCTTAAATATACAAACAATACAAAATTGTGATAAAAGAACTGCTACTTCCTTGGAAATTGTTTGTATTTACCTGACTTAGAAATGAACATGCCTGAGAATATTGGTTTCTAATCAGCGTATGTGTACTCATTGATAGTTGGTAACAATACACATTGTTAACTTGTATTTACACTGTTTGTTAAACCCAGAGAAAAGCCAAGCAAAATGACACCTTTTATTGGCTAACTAAAAAGATTACAATATGCAAGCTTTCGAAGCAACTCAGGCCCCTTCTTCAGTTGCCTGGAAAGCTTGCATATTGTAATCTTTTTAGTTAGCCAATAAAAGGTGTCATTTTGCTTGGCTTTTCTCTACATTCAAAATGGATAACATGGTACAACCCCCTAGTAATGTTAAACCCAGGGAATTTGGATGTGCCATTGTTTAATCAATCGCCCTGTTGATCTAGGCAGGGACTGAAGGACATTAAAACTTCTGGGCAGGAGAAGGCAGGGAGTGAGACGGTCCACTGAGAACGCTGCCAAAGAGCTCACAGGCAGACAAGGGTACATGACTAGTATGACGTGAGGCACAAGGACGGCAACACTTACCTCTAGGGAAGAAGAGACAACTCCACAAGAAGATGGTTGTGGGTCCAGTGGAAGAGGGAAGCCGAATGAAAGGACCAAGCAAAGTTGGTGGACGAGAAGTGAGGCATGTCTAGGTCACAGCAACATAAGGATACACTTCTAAATTAGTTCACAGTAAACTCACCTACTTGAATTTGTTAGGAAGACTTTAAACATGGTAGCATTATAAAATCAGGCTGCTCCTCAGTCTTCAGATCTACAGCCATGAGGAACACCTCCAAAACAGCAAATGCAACCGCTTACATGTTTCATCTGCTGTGCTACTTTCCTCCTATGTGTTACAATTTTTACAAATGCTTCATTCATTAGTTTTATTATTTATTTATTGTTTTTCTGTTAATTCATTGACATCACAACATTACTAATTTTCAGTTTAGTTTCCTAAAGGTTGTCACCATTGTGTGTGTTAGTTTTTTTATGGAACCACCATGGTCACTAGAAAGCTTCACACTGCAAGGCAGGCAATGCATGTAATGGCAGCTACTTTATAAAATATTGCAACATGGTTTGAAATGTGTGATAACCTTGTTGAATAGTAAAGAAAAAGTACGTCTGATCAGCCTTCTACTTAAAAAATAGTATCAACACTAACTTTATATTTGCTTCAGATTTAATTAGCTCCATTAAACCTGAAGATTTGTAGTTTCTTTTATCATGCCCTTCGATACGTCTGACTGTCCTTCTATAATGCCTCTGTATCACTCAATTTAATAAAATAGTCCCTCAGGATTTTTATGAAAAAATACCAAAAGTCACATCACCATTCACCTGTAGGGATCATGTTTGCATGCTTTATTTCATGCTCTCTAACCACAGCCATACCACATGCACTTCAGAACAGGTAATCCACCTGAAACAAAGCATGTCTGAGTCTGGCCAGTACTTGAATGGGAGACAAACCAGGAAAAGCATGGGTTGCTCCTGGAACCGGTGTTGTTAAGGCCAGCAGAGAGTGTTTACCCTGTGGTCTGAATGTGGATCCCAATATCCTAGTGCAGTGACGAGAGCACTGTGCTGTTAAAATGGCGCTGTCTTTCAGATGAGATAAAATCGTGGTTCTGGCTCTTTGTGGTCATAAAAGATCCCTGGGCATTCTTTGTAAAAAGTAGGGTATCCTGATGTCCTTGCTAAACTGCTTACCATGGCCTAGTTATTCTGTCCCCCTTATTATCCCTGTCTCTAATTGACTAACTATCTCTCACCCCTTCACCACCTAATAGCTAATGTGTGGTGAGCATGCTGGTGCAAAAAAAGCTACCATTGCATCATCCAGGCGGATGTTACACATTAGTGATGGTTGAAGTGGCTTCCCAATCACTATGTAAAATGCTTTCAGTAGTGAGAAAAGTGTTACATAAATGTAAAGAATTATTATTATTAGGGTTAGTACAGGGCGCACGGTGGCGCAGTGGGTAGCACTGCTGCCTCGCAGTTGGGAGACCTGGGGACCTGGGTTCGCTTCCCGGGTCCTCCCTGCGTGGAGTTTGCATGTTCTCCCTGTGTCTGCATGGGTTTCCTCCGGGCGCTCCAGTTTCCTCTCACAATCCAAAGACATGCAGGTTAGGTGGATTGGCGATTCTAAATTGGAACCTAGTGTATGCTTGGTGTGTGGGTGTGTATGTGTGTGTCCTGAAGTGGGCTGGCACCCTGCCCGGGATTAGTTCCTGCCTTGTGCCCTGTGTTGGCTGGGATTGGCTCCAGCAGACCCCTGTGACCCTGTGTTCGGATTCAGCGGGTTGGAAAATGGATGGATGGATGGGTTAGTAAAGTGTTTCCAGAAAAGATCACTCTAGAAGATTAATGCAGGTGCAGATACAGAGTCCATCTCAGCTTAAATTGTATCTGTCTGTCGATACTATTTCGTGTAAAGCATTTTATGGGTTATTTCATGGTTACTGTGCTATAAAAATTGCATATTATCAAAAATAGTCTTTTGTTATGAGCATTTATATGTAGAAATGTGTTTTCTGAGCAACCTCTAGTGAAAGATTACAGTTTTTGGTGGTTGTGGGATCCCAGTTCCCTATTTCCCATGAGTTCAATGTATTAACATCCATGTTTACGACTTTGCATCATTTCCTAGGAACATAACCCCCTGTGAAGATTGAGGATTGACTGTATATAATTCACTGCACAAACTGCTTACAGTGTTCAGAAGTAGAGTCTAGTTAGCTAAGGCCAGTAGCCTCCTTTAGCTCAGGCTGATAAGAAACTGCTTCTGAGAAACATTGCAATCTGGACGTAGTGGGTTCATGGCTGGCCACCAGCATTTACCACAATGCAAATCTGTGAAATGAGATGGCTTTTGTTGTGAGTACGGCAAAATATTTAACGTAGTCGGCAGTCGTTGTACTGTGGAGGGGTGAAATATGCAGGCGGAGGTTCAAAGTAGGGCAAAGGGGGGTGAGTGAGAGAGAGAGCTCAGCTGACGTCACTAGTAAGAGCTCTGTTCACAGTTTTCAGAAACAGTGTCTACTCGGCCAAAACCAGGAGCCTCCTTTAGCATTGCTTTTGGCTGCCTTTGTAATCCAAACATTGCTTGTTCGGGGCTGGGCTCCAGCAGCTACCACAGAGCAAATCTACAAACTAAGATGGCTTGTGGTATGCGAGTCATTTGCTCATTTCCTCCAATGAGCCTATTTCTTATTTCAAATAAAGAACTGCATGACTCAATTTACCGTTCATTACTAAAAAGGTGTTACCCATGAAAAAGACACATTGAAAAAAGTAAAAGAAGTTATAAACATTACAACAGGAATCTTAATCAACCCCACACATATGTTTACTGCTGACCTGTTGTGTGTGGTAGAGACAGATTTTAAAAAACATGCATTGATTTCAATAAATAAATGTACTCTGCGGAAAAAAGGGGTACATGGAAATGCAGTTAACTTACTAGGAAATAATTTGAGTTTATTTTTGATGTTGCTCACAAGGATCACTTGATTTTTGCATTTGAAATGCTGTTATTGATAACAAGAAGCATATTTGTACTACCAAAAACTATAACATCTGTTCAAATCTGCCATTATGTTTTGTAAAACTTTACCAAAAATTAAGAAAATAAAGGGAAATTGTACAATGTACTGTTTCCAGTATTTTAATAAATTTTGTTAAATTTTAAAATATAATTATGTATTTGTATATAATGTAGAAACTTACAACAGCAGCATTTTATTAAGATGTATTGTTTATTTTTAATTGAATTATTTTTTCATCAGACATTTTAGTATAAAGTATCTATTTAGATTTTTAGAAGCTTCTGGTGAAATTTGTTATCAATTCTCTGATTGTCCATTGCCTCATGAACAATGAAGGTTTTGGGTTCTTATATACTGTAATGTATTCATTTTTAAGAACTGATAACAGTTAATTCAGTGTCACAGTTACTGTTAAAACAATGTACAGTATATGTCAAATGTTAAAACATTTTAAGTCAAAATAGCAAAGCTATTAATAAAAAATGTTGGTGCTAATATTAACCTTACTCAACATAGCTTAAACTTGTCTAACAGAAAACTTAATTAAGTATCATTAAAAATGCAGTGCTATAAAGACAGTTATCTAATTAATGAGTACATTATATCTTGCCTAGAAGAAAATTCTCATTAATGTGTGAAAGACTTCCTATTTCTCACAGAAGTTTCACAGGTTAATTTTATTTAAGAGCACTGCTCATATTGCAAAAAAAGCAGTAAATGGTGAGTGTAAAAAAAAAGACAAAAAGCTTGGCAATGAAGGTTGCAAAAAGTAAAATGCAATGTAAATACATTTAGAGGCTACTTGATGCTTTTATCCTACTCCTTCAAACAGCCACTAATGTGGCTGCAACTCAAAATACTTATGTAGCAGACAGCTTGCGGTATGATAGTTGATGTTAACCATGTTGTTTCTAATACTTTAGAAACAGATGCCCCTTACATTTTTATGCTCTACATTCTCTAGAATTTATAGCCAATAACCAACAGCTTTGTATGAAAAAACATCTTGTTCATGTGAGAGGTCAGAGGAGGACTGATACACTAGCTGAAGCAAAGAGAAAGGCCACTGATACTCCAGTAAATGCTTCTTAAAGAGCTGGTGCATGTAATGGCTGTCCTGAATGTACAGTGCATTAGACCTTGAAGTGCCTCAGCCTAAGCAGCAGAGGAACATATCAGGTTATGTTCCTGTCATCTAAGAACAGGTAAATGAAGCTATACCAGGCATGGCATCACCAAAACTTGGCAACTGCAAAAATTGATAATTCTGTTTTCTGCTGCAACATGCAGACTGTAAGGTTAGAATTTGAGGTAAATGACATAAATACTGGGATCTCTTCTGGCTTTGTGTCAAAAGTCCAGGCTAGTGGTAGTGTAATGGAGTGGGGGCATGTTTTATTAACACGTTAGGCATCTTGGTACAAATCAACCATCATTTGTATACTTCATATCTGGTCCCGCAAACACGGCAGCAACTTCAGTTAACTTCAGATAGGCAGCATATACTCAATCCACTAGAGCACATTTTTAACAAAGAGGACAGGGAGGCTCACAGCATGAATGCACAGTGAAAAATCTGCTGGAACTGTGTAAGGCTATCACTTCAGGTTGGACCAAAATCCCTAAAAAATGTCTACCAGCCCCTTGTTGAACCCATGTCTTGAAGGAGGTTCTATATAGGAAAAAGGCATCCTAGATGGTATTAGATAGGTGTACCTAAAAAATTGGCCATTGACGGCAGATTCAGAAAACACTTCACAGTTTATAAACAGATTTTTAAAATTTGATCTATTCATTTGTTGCATTTGTACTATGGGCATATTTGGTCATGACTAATGATTTGTTTAGACTACTGACAATTTGTAAAAATTAAAGTATTTTTATTCATCATTGCTAATATAGATACTGCAATAATTATCAAAAAGACAAGTGCAATCACAGATTCTCAGATTATATTGAATGTTTACTACTTTCAGTGTTAAGAGTGGGAAGTCATATAAAAATGGGCCCGTTTCAGTCAACAAAGGTCTGAACTAATGTATTTAAAAAACAATGGAATACACAATAGGATGTTCCTGCAATTTGATATACCACCAGACCTTTCTTGCTGTAAGGTTTACTGAAGAGCTTCAGGATATGCAATCTGAATATACTGTAAAAGCTCTGTGCTGTAATGGATTCCCACAATTCTTAACCTGTAATTAAGGCAACCCTGCATTCCACAATTGAGGATTTTAAGCTGTATGTTGTCAACACTAAATTGTACATTATCATTTACATTAAAATATTACATTATTTTACATTTTATATCTCACAAAATGCATCTTGAATCAAATAATCTACATGGAATGAAAATATACTCTATGGTTGTTTGTACTTTTCTAACATTTACTCTGACTCATAAATTAACTAATACATGTTATTATTGCTGCGGTGGTTTGGTGGTTTGCCTTGTGCCCTGTGTTGGCTGGGATTGGCTCCAGCAGACCCCCGTGACCCTGTGTTCGGATTCAGCGGGTTGGAAAATGGATGGATAGATGTTATTATTGAAGATACAGTACATAGTTGAATAATAACTGCAACTGGAAAAAACATTTTTTTTTCTTCTAAAGTAATGTATTTGGACATCTTATTGATAATTTTCTTAAACCAAATACTTTAGAAAGCATTATGCTGTATTAAATATGCTTCCATGTGACATTGTGATAGAACTATATCAATTTTAAACAGTTGTAAATCAATTTAAATTGATAAGACTGAAAAAGGAAAAAATATATTTCATTATCTTACAGTACTGAGTGTTTTGTGATTATTATCCTAGACACCACAATAAATCTAGTGGTATAATCACCCCCTTAAATTACTAAGGTTTTAACATTTTGAAATTTAAAATGTAATAAGTGGTACCTTTTTTGATTCTGTAATTTATAATGTATTGAACATAATAAAAGATACTTAATATAAATTCTTTGCTCTTTGTGATTTTGTCACTGTGTAGGGACTTCTTTCGCTCTCAAAACAACCTCAAGTATTTGTTGCATGCATTCCACAAGATATTGGAAATATTCCTTTAGGATTCTACTCCATGTTGGCATGATTGCATCACACAGTTTGTGCAGATTTGTCAGTGGTACATTCATGCTGCAAATCTCCTGTTCTACCACATCTGGAAGGCATTGTATTGGATTCAGATATGCTGACTGGGAAAGCCATGGAAGAACACTGAACTCGTTGTTCATGAAACAGGTTTGAGATGATTTTTGCTATGTGACATGATTGTTTATCATGCAAGAAGTTACGATTTGAAGATGAGTAAATTGTGGCCATGAAGGGTTGTACACAGTCAGCAACAATATTGAAATAAGTCATGGCATTCACGGTATTAACAGGCCCAGGTTTTGCCAAGAAAATATTCTCCACACCATTACAACACCACCACCAGCCTGGCAGGTTGGGTGCAGGGATTCCTGGTTTTGTTGCCAAATTCTAACCCTACCATCTGTGTGCCAGAAATGTCAGACCACGCTATGTTTTTCCAGTCTTCAGGTGTCCAGTTTTAGTTTTTTGTGCATTGAAGCCTCAGCTTTTTTGTTCCTGGCTGCCAGTAGTGGAACAGAATGTAGTCTTCTGATTTTCTAGCCCATCCGTCTCAAAGCTTAACGTGTTGTGCCTTCCGAGATACTTTTCTGTTCACCACAGTTGTACCGAGTGGTTATCAGATACACAATAGCCATTCTCCTCTGACCTCTATCACAAGCAAAGTATTTCCAAGCACAAAACGGCTCTTCACAGGCATGTTTTTTTGTTTTTTTTGTAAACTCTTGAGCATGAAAATCCAAGGAGATCAACTGCTACAGAAAATTCAAACCAGCGCATCAGGTACCAGTAGTCATGCCATGGTCAAAACCACTGAGAGCACATTTGTTCCCCATTCTGGTGTTTGATGTGAACATTAACTGAAGCGCTAGCTCTGTATCTACATGATTTTATGCATTGTACTGCTGCCGCATAATTGGCTGGCTGATTAGATACTGTAAATGCATGGATAAGCAGGCATACAGGTGTTCCTAATAATTTTATCATTGAGTGTATATAGTTCTATTTATTTAAAAATATATGTGGAGTGGCATAATAAATATATGTTCTCAAATATATTTCCAACTGTAAATTATCTGTACCTCTATTATATGAATAAGAAGAGAACAGACAATAAAAAAGTGATTGTTTAACTAGTACAACATAAAGAAAATTACACTTAGTGTTAATCAAGTATTTTCAGTATTTTTCTTAATGCCCAATGAACAGGCTTATAGCTAAAGGGAATCATCTTATCACATTAAACAATTTGAATATTATAGACAAGGAAATATTACAAAGACCGAAGAGGCTAAATGGCAAATTAACCCTTAGGTTGGGCAAAATGTACCCTAGAGCATTAGTTACTGACTGAATACGCATATCCAGGTCACTACAAACCAGAGTAGTCCCAAAAGAGAAGAGGCTAGCCTACACTGTGCTGTATTTATATACCGTGGTATCATCTCTTCTGGGATTAAGCAGTTTCCAAAGGAGGGCATGTAAAGGAATTGACCATTGCTGGGCCGCTGCTCCTTTTAATTTACATTAATCATTTAGATAAATATGTAACATGCAGCCTACATTTTCAGATTAAACTATAAATTAGAAAGTACTTCAATCCAGACTCTATCGTACTGAACTGAGGCAAAAAGTGGAATCTTGCTGCTTTTAATGGAACAACTCAAACCTCTATAATGTCAATGCGATGACTAAATCCTACAGAACCTGTAAATGTTATATTGATCTTAAAAAAATTATAATTTATTTATTTTTTTATTAATTTAATTTATTTATTTTGTATTTATTTAACTATAAAATGACTTACTTTAATCAGTGATTATGTTTCTTCTTTAAAGTGGCCTAGGATATGACTTCTTCTGCTACAGCCTGTTATCACCTCCAGCTTCACAGCCCTGTTAAGTAGCCCGATTAATCAAAATGCGGTGAGAACTCACCAGGTTGTCGGACAGTCAGCCAAATCTACTGAAACTGATGTGAATGACCTAGTAAGTGTGTGCCAGAGGGCAATGCTAAAACCCTAGCTATTATTTCAGCATGTTAATGTATTAAAGACCCAGTAGCAAAGCATTGGTAGTTCACAGGAGTCTAAGTAAGCTTGATCAGTAAGTGTAGGTGAAGTTTTTGAAACTATGAAACACATTTATGCAAGAACTGATCTATGAAAACTGATTTTAAAAATGTTAAAGGTCTTTGAAACGTTTTAAATAGTGGTAGGGTTCTGTTTGCTAGGCTCTAGATGTTATGCTGCAAGAGCATCAGCAGGATGGTACAGGGCAGTAAGAAATCACAAAGAACCATCCATAACAAAGGGAATGAGAGACAGAGAGAAAGACTTCTGCACATGCCAGTGTGGCTATTAATAGGTCAGGTTGTAATGTACTTGTGCTAGTTAGCTGAGAAAGACACCAACATAAGAGAAAAAGTTGCCTTGGGTGGAAGGATCTAAATCTTTACTTTACCCACCAAAGGGTGTACAATACAGGAGGTCATAAGCGCATCTGGCCATATGAGAAGAGTAAAGGATGTCAGAAATTCGAAGAACCTCCTGTTAGCTAGGTAGCTAGAGGAAGGCGACCAGTTACAAGATGAGTCAAGGAAAATCTGGCAAGTGTCCCTGCAGCCTGTGTCTTCTAATGGTGTTTAATGACTGCCCTAAAAAGCTGTCTCTGAGCTACTTTTTTTCCCTGGTGGATTGCCCCAGTTCCATATGTTCAAACTTGGGACTGTGTGCACTGATTTAACACTATTGCTTTCCTCGAAACTGCTTTATGAAATTCAGAAAAAAAAACTCAGAAATTCAATATTTAGAGGAAGCACTAGATGTGCTAAACATTACAGTAAGGATTTTTTAGGAGAGGTCTGTACTAGCTTTGCCCATCTTTTTAGTAAAGCAGCCATCAATGTGGCAAAGTGATTAGCACTGCTGTCTAACAGGCCAGAAAATGATATCCAGCCAAGTCCCTAACTTTACTGAGTTTCAGTGTTCTTCTTATGCCTGTATGGCTGTTTCTAGTGATTTTCTTCCTTAATACTTGATTGTTAAGTTAACTGACTATTCTGAAAAGTATGCATAGGTGTGCAGATGAGTGTGCACTGTTATGGAGTTACACATTGAACTTGCCTTATATCCATGACTGGCAGAGTAGGGTTAAACTCTCCATAGCTTTGCGATTCTGGCAGTGATGTGCTGACAACCAAGGAGAAATATAAATGATCAGATAAAGAATGTGCATCTGCATAAATGCTTATTATAAAAACTTGAATCATGCAAAATTCCACAATTCTGCACAGAAGCATCACACAGTTTAGACTAAAAAAATTAAAAGAATCTATTCAAGAAACATACAAGAAAAATGCAGTATCATTACTAAAAATTTACACAGACAAGGGTTTTCACATATGCAGATTAAAATGGAGTTATTAGAAATCAAATGTGAAAATACTCTTGGCAAATTTTTAAAATATGGTTCCCTCCAATCCAAACTACTAAAATCTTAAATGAGATGTCCAAAAGACATCCAAAGAGATGTCTTCCTCCAAATGAGAAATTTGTTTGAGGGGAGCAACTGGTGTTATGGTAGATGCATTCCTCCAGTAAATTACAGAGCTGAATGTCTGTACACCATTGTTTGTCTACTCAACCAACTCCAATAAATTACATGGACCAGCCTACCAAAACCTATCTGAAAAAGGCTGCCTGGATTACAGTGAATTGTTGTAGCACAAAAAAAAAATCCCTCATGTCAATTGTGTGCACAGCTCAGATTTTCATTACATTTTCCCCCTCTTTGGTTTTTATGTATTATCGTGTTTCTGGAGCAAAAGAGATTATGAACATAAAATTCTTGACTAAATGTGGAAAGACTAATAGGCAAAGACAAAGGAGACATGATGTAAATAGAAAAAGATTCAAGTGAGATAAATACTGGCACATTTATATATGTTAAATAATGGAACAATTTCAAAACACAAAGGAATACTGAAAATTAGAAAACATCAATGTCATGAACTGATGGAAAAATAGCCAAAAAGATTTTTTTTGGATAGGGAAATAAAAAACAAAACTCAAAAGACAGGAACATTAACAGTATTCAAAAAATAGGATAACAGTCAAAGCCAGAGAATCAAAAAATATGTTATCAAAACCAGAACTGAGAGATAAAAGTCAAAGAGAAGAATCAAGTAAGAAGGGTCCTAACCATCACCACGTCATTTGTTCTCCTAAATACAACTACATTTGAAGAACTCAGCAAGAATTTTGATTCAGAAGCCAAAACGTTGAACAACTAACAATGTGTGCCACCACCTTAAATAGATATGGTGTGCTGACATCATGTGTATTGCTGTTGCTGTTGTAACGGCACATGTTAGCAACAAGCATGGCAATCAAGAACCTAAATTTATGTGACTATGAAAATCATTATTAAAATTGTGACAGTTACACCAAAACAAACAACAAAATGGTGCAGAAGTACAATGACAATAATTAGAATATTCTAAAACTATAATAAATGTTATAAGAAACACTAAGAATAGTTAGGAGTGTTCTTATATAATATAAAAGATAAGTTTAAATGTTAGTCAGGTAGCAGCAATATGACAGCACTGAAATAAAAATGATGTTCACTTGTGGCTGCTGCACATGTTGCAATCTTTTACAGAAGCTATCCCATTTTCTTATTATTGATTTAATTTATTGATTTTATTATTTATTAAGGTTAATATTTGGCCTCTGGTTTGTTACTATACATTTTAAATGAATTTTTAATGTTGAAGATATGCTGCCATCATCACAGACCCGAGCGTTTGTTTGTCTCAACTGCCTTTTGAACAAGCTGTGAATCTGGGAGATGTCATAGGGTGGCGTAGAGGATCTAAAGCCTACTTTACGTCTACAACATCTGAGAGTGTAAGAGAATTTGAGAATGTAAAGTGGAACGGATGAAATATTCCTGTACTCAGCAGGTAGCACTGCAATCATTGCCATCTAAGGAGTTCTGTTACACCTTGTCAAAGGAGCTGCTCATCCAAGGATGGAAAGGGCAAAGATCCAAAACAAGGATAAAAGTAAGATGGAAAGTTTTCAGAACTGCCTTCCTCCATATAATGAGAATTTTTTGATTTATTTTTAATAAGTTGAATGAAATGTCTCATCTCAAAGTGAGTTGCAGTGAGCTCAGGTATTGTTGCATTTTGGTACTGTGGAGAACTGGCCTAAACGTTTTATTTCAGACACTATTTAATGCCAGACAGGTCAGACGGAGTAGAGAAGACAGGATGAGGACTGGTGACTTATGTAAAAGAGAAATGATAAAAAAGCAAGCAAATTATACTTAAAAGTAAAACATGCGATCCAGATAATGAAATGCAGACTGAATTTGTCTATGTTACTGCCTGGAGAGATAAGCTTTAATAACTCAGCAACAGAAATTATTCATTCTGTTACCAACACTCTATTGATGAATCATTCTGACCGTAGAATGCTGGAGACTTCAACCAGGGAAATTTGGAATGAACAAACTGCTATCAGGATGTTGCATTTGTGCACACAACAAGCTTGACCTGCTCTAGTCACATTTCAATGCATTTAAAAGCTAATCTGTGGTACAGATGGGCAGCTCTGACCACATCTTAATGCCGCCTACAACCCTGTTATTGACAGCAGCAGCTCTCTTATTACCCAATCCAGAAGTTCTTATGTGTGTTTAGGGTATTGTCGATTATTATAATATTTATATTTTTCTTGAGCCACTGTAACTAAACATTACACTACAAGTTGCACTGTGTGTATATTTGTAGGTGACAAATACAATTTGATTTGATATAAATTAGGCCTAAGACTACAGAGAGCATGAACAAGTAGTAACAATGGGCAAATATATGTGGTACATATAACATATGTAAGTTTAAGCATAATACATATTGATAAAATTATGAAATTATGTGGATCTTTTTAATTAAACACTTCAGAAATATATATACGATGACCTCTAAGCTACTAGGATTTGTTTTAGCAGCTGTAATGACATTAATTTGTTGACGCAGAGTAGAATATTTCTTTTTGCAAATAGGTATTAGCCATCCAGGTGAGTTTTTCATTCTACTCTAAAATTTGGAACATTATGTCACACATAAAGAAATAAAGCATGTAGTGCCACAGTCTATGAGGTGCAATGCTAGAGAAAACTTCAGCTTGTAAAAATAAATTAAAACTATATACCAGAGGTGTTTGAGTTTGTACTTTGCCACAAGCTACTTGAAAGGCAGATTTCTACTTGACCAGTCA
The DNA here is from genome assembly GCF_900747795.2 of Erpetoichthys calabaricus. NCBI lineage: Eukaryota > Metazoa > Chordata > Cladistia > Polypteriformes > Polypteridae > Erpetoichthys > Erpetoichthys calabaricus. The sequence continues at coordinate 97,053,214 of NC_041408.2, forward strand.
GCCTAACAAGTAGCCTATGGTGATGGTGAAAGTGAAAGCAAATTCATACCAGGCAGCCCCATAAATCATAAATATATAATTTTAACATAGGATCGGGAAATAAACTGACTAGATTGATACAGTCACATGCTGTAAACAGGTGCTACTGAAATATTACCTTCATTTTTAAAACATTTTCATGATTCCTGTTTACTATGTTTGCACCAGCATATTCAGTAACCCTCTCAAAGCCTGCTGTCAGGAAGGTTTTCCAATGAAAAGTTGGCTACAGAAAACCTTATAGCAAGGTAGGAGGGAATGTGAAGAATGTCATCAATCAATTCATAGATGGTATGGAACAACAGAGCATAATATTTTTTTAACATTTTTAACATAAGTTTTAACATTAGTTTTATTGTAAGCCAATTTGGGAAACATTAATACTTTGACTTTAAATTAAAACAATCTCTTTAGAAGTCCATTCAAAGCCTAATATTAAGTCATGTTGATCATTTAGTTTTGGTTTTCTTTGCCCTATCTATGTCTCCTATACTGAAGTATTATTATTATTATAATTTTTGTTATAATTGTTGCTGTTATTGTTGTGGTTGCTTTTGTTTTATGAAAAAAATAAAGAACTACAAAAACAAGTTTCAAGCAATGAATTTATATAGATTTTCCTGTTATACTAAATAGCATGAATATTTTGTAGGAAAAGATTTAAAAATCCTAAAATATCTTTGAACAAATATTCAGTACCTCCCCTCTGCTGCATACTAAAGATACTTTGTTTAAATAAATGCAGTACTGTGGTACTCTGCTACTGACTATTTCCATACCATTATCAAATCTCTACAGTCAATCTGTTGAATCCTGGCAAAATTAATTGTTATTTATGGTGTAGCCTATAACTTTGATAACCCCTAAATTTTATGACAAGGCAGCATCTATGCAAATAATTTATATATTTTGTTTGGTTAATCTGTATTATAGCCAAACTCATTCATTTTGTCTACACTTTTTTGAGCTGAAAATTAAAAACATTTAACTTGATATAGTCATTTTTGATGAAATTTAAATATAATTTGAATTTTGAAAAAACTGAACTTTTTTCCAGCTGTATATAATTAATATGATGTGCCATGGCAGACACAAAACATGAATAAATGTAGAATATAAAGAAAGCAATAGTAATCTAAGATATTTTATTTGGAAAAGTCCCAATAGCTGCACTCCAAATAATGGAAGGTTTATTATTAGCAGTGCAGTCTGTATTGTGAAAGGCAAACAGACCAAATGCTATGTGGAGACTGGCAGCTGAAATTGGGATGCCAGTGTTCTAAACAATGTGTGCTTCTGGGATATTTCTTTATTCATATGGACTGCATTATTTCCTAATTTTGCAAGTCATGCATGTAATAAGAACACTGCAATACATCTAAAAGAAATAAATATCATTTCCACATTTAGTGCTATGTAATTTTGTGAATGAGATGTTTTAATCACAGCAGGCCTTTTTTCATGAGTACTAAAACTGTTTAAAACAAAATTCTTATCCAAAGTAGAATGCTGAACTCACGCTGCTAACATGATTGTTTTCTCTTAAGGGGATTTAGACGTCTAACCTCAGACTTGAAAAGAGAGAATGAACACTTGCTTTTAGTACAGTGATTTGTCATTTGTTCAAATTAATCTAATTTTCAAGTTAGTATAGAAATTTAAATTGCAGCGGAAAATGAAGCTGATCAGCCTAGGCTGATATTGAATTGTATATATATTTTAGCCTTATTTTGCACTCTTTTCTAAGATAATATTTTATAGAAACACATCACCAAGATTTACATTTTTTATAATGCTAAGTCTTCTTTGTGACTCTGCTCAGGATAAAGCAGGTTTAGAAGATGAATGGCTGGCTATTCCTAATTGTACTGATGAATTCTGTTTTGACTTAACTAATTTCATGTTCTCTTTAGCACTAAGAAAATGATATAGTTATTCCTTTGTCTTCATCTATCTATCTATCTATCTATCTATCTATCTATCTATCTATCAAGTAAAACACTAAGGTCTGTGAGCAATCTGATTGGTCAGTTTGTCACAAGTTGAGAGAGTCACCTTCCAAGATTGAAACCATAAAGCTGAAGCAGAGGTGAGAAATGTGCTTCAAAAATATTGACAGAGTCGGAAAAACAGGATATACGGTAGCATACTCGAGAAAAGGAGTATTAGTGAAGAGAGGTTCAGACACACAATGATACAGAAGAAAGGTACACATAGTGCAAGAATTAGGTAATAGAATTGTTTAAAAATCCCTCCTCCTGGGTATTCTAAGTCTGTCCTGGGCCATCTAATCTGATGACAGAATGTTTCCATTCAATCTTTCCATCAAATGCTCCCTGTATCTCAGATCTCTTTCCATGAGCAGGAAAACAGCTTGGACATAGGGCAGTGGCACCAAGTGACACAGAAGGACACCGAAAAGAGAAACAGAATAGGTGAGAATTAGTAATGGTTTGCAATTATTAGAATGCTTATATTTTGGTTCAAATGACTACCAAACAGTGGTGTAATAGACACAGCTAGCCAGCAGCTCTATTCAGGGTATGCTTGACTAAAGTAACCTTGAAATCTTTAGTAGACCAGCATCTTGAAGTCTTAATGCATGCTACAGTTTATAAGTGAAGAATAGTTCAGTTAAGTAAGCAGGGCCCTGGTAAGTAAAGGTTTTATATGTAAGAAAAAAGATTTTAAAATCAGATCTAAACTTAACTGGACGCCAGTGTAAAGACTTATGGATAGGAGTTATGGAGTTGTACTTTATTGTTCTGTAATGATTCTTGTAGCAGTACTTTGAATTAACTGAAAGTTGCATAAAAGACAATTGGAACAGCCTGTGAATAACACACTACAATAGTCAACCTCATGTGAAACTTAGTATTATCAGTGTCAGTATGTCTTAAGTTTCCAAATTTTTAAGATGGAAAAAAACATTTTTTAGATAGGAGTTCGTCACAATTTAGTCAGTTAAATGTTGACTCCAACAGAATTGATTGTTTTTTTTACCTTTAATCATGTTACAGCAGGTATTTCAAAAATCCAATTGTAAATACACAATGCATTTTTAACATAAGCTGATTGTTGCAGTCCTCATACATGTGTGATATTAAACTCAAAATAATTCTTGCTATAGACCAATTATTAAAAGGAACAAAAACTGATCAAATTTATCCAAACCCAGTATCCCTGGTCTACTTATAAATCCAGTTAAATCTCTCAATAGCTATTCTTCATTATTCTGCATCGTAAACAATTCCTCTGAACTTCTTTACATAGCCCATTATAGAGAAGGGGGCACCATTCATCACACCATCAGTTTAAGACATCTGAACATGAATAAGCTTTATGTGTAACCCGTTAAATATTAAGGAATGGTGCACTGCTAAATTTTCTACAGCCATTAGCTGCTTTGACTACTGAAATGTACTGAATGAAAAATACAGTATTATATGACTGAACTTAACCCTTTTGAAGTATCTAATGAGAGAGAGTAGAAAACTTGTGTTTAGAATTGGATGGATGGATTTCAGAAAGATTTGTTCAAGATGCATTAAGAGCTTAGTTTGCATTGTTAAATAAGAAAGAATTATGTAAATGAAACCTAAGACACTGCATGTCCTGGAAGTGAAAACTCTGAAAAAAGTTCTTGCAAATTAATAGTGTCCTGTGAGTACTCTGGCTTTCCTTCTAAATTCCAAGGGTTTGTGTGTTAAATTGCTTGGTGATTATAAAATGGCCCTGTGTGAGTACGAGTGTGGCTGTATGTATAATTGGGCCATGTGATGGACTAACTCTCTCCAGTGCGGTTTGTATAGGCTCAGGCCCCCTGTCAGCGTAACTTAGATTAATCAATTTTAGGATTTAGGTTATGGCAAGTTACAAAATGTAATACCCTTTACACTAATTACCCATGGGATTTATTTATTTTCCTACATATAGAAATGGATCAATTGACCTTGATTAAGGTGATATATTTAAAATGTCCTCAAAATGCATATTACTCCCATTCAACAACACTACATATTCTACTCTATAAATGACTTGCACAGGCCCTGAACCCAAATCAAGATTTTAATCACAGAGAACAGAACTCACATCGATTCTGTTCATAAACACAGTGATAAATATTCTTTGTCATTTTCAATATGGCAAAGAAGAAAAAATTTATTTTGCTATTTTTAACTACGCATGCTTAAATGTCTATTTATGTAACTGCACTAGTACTTTAAAGTGCTAAGTAGTTATCGTTCGAATGGGAGTTTTAATAATTATTGCAGTAGAGTTAATATTTTTACTTAATGTTCTCACATCTGGAACAAATTAACCATGCTAAAGGAAAAGCTCGTTGTATTTGGGGACATTAAACTTTCATGGTTTGTTTCTTTCACAAATAAAGTTATGCTTGCTTTTTCTGCAGAGGAGGTTTGGGAGCAGAACATCTCAGAAACTAAACATCCATTGAGCTCATTAGGTGTCTTTATAACCTTGAAGTGTATACTGGAATGATGCAATGTATTATTTGTCAGGGTACACAAAAATTATCCTAACAGTCTTAGTGAGCTAAATGTTCTGTAAAATGAAAGTACTTAGCGATACAGGGATCATGTGCTTTATTTTTTTGCTACTACAATATCACCAGTTCATTTGTTGGGACATTGGATAATTACAAAAACATGCACTGTGTGAGTGCTTAGTATAGACATTTCCACATATGAAACAAGGAATTATTTTCCAATCATAAAACAAAAAATGTTAACAGATTAAATTATTGTTTTGTATCCATTTTCATTTGCATATTCATCTTTAAAAATAAGTAATATATTGTACAAGCAGATTGTTCTTCTTTACTAAACTGATCATTCTGAAAAGTTATCTCCAAGCTCCTTTTTTTAGCAGCTATTCCAAAGTTACAAATGTACACATAAACACATATACAAGGCAAGGAAATATGAAAGAGAAGAGAGCAGTCAGCAGAAGCAAAACAAAGAATGTACTTAAACCAGATTTGGATTCTTTAAAATGGTCCCACAATGTCCATAGTGATACAAGAGTAAAGGGCTCATCTACAGTGGGTAATGGCACTTAAGATGGCCTGTCTCTTCACTTAAAAGGTTCCAATTTTTGACATTCCGCTAAGCCTTTAAGCAAAATTGCCAAAAAAAAAAAAGTTTAACAAGTTAAAATTAAGACATGTTGTCTCTTTGCTTACAAGAACATTCTCTCTGTTCATTCTCTCCTCAGGGGGACTGTCCATACAGCTAGAACCATGACCCATGTTGACAAACCTCTCTGTATACCTGACAGTCTGAGCTTCACCATAACATTTTCTTCTTTCTTTCTCAAGTCACTGCCGTGATGGGCCATCAGGAACACTTCTGCTAGGTCTACAACTTCTTTAGCAGTCTTTAGGGTGGCGCTTCTCCACCCAGATCCTGAGGCAACTCTTGAACACCTACAAACATCTTTCTAACAAACCTTGTGCTTCTTAGGTCCATTTCATGCAAAATTGTACCAGTAACTCTTTGGGAGACTGATCTTCTTCTCATTCCAAAACAGACAAACAAAGTCTGTACTTTTTGTGCTAATTGCATAATTATCTAAAATGACACTCTGCAAAGAATCATAATGTTGTGACTCCTCTGCTGGCATGGCAAAAAATGATGCATTAGCCTTCTCTGTCAGCAATTGTCAATTCTGTCTTTGACCACTCACACACCACAGGTAGTCTTTCATAGATGGATAGGTAATGTTCTGTGTCACTTGTTTCCTGGAAAGGCAGTAAAGGTAGAGGAATATTCCTCAGATGGGCAGGTGAACGTCTATGAACTTCTCTATGAAGGTTCCAAAGGGGATGGAGATCATACTGCACATGATTCATTTCTCCTTGCAGCTACGTGAACTAGATATTGCTGATCCATTGCTCTATGCATTACTCAATAGCCTATTGGACGGAGATGAACTGCCTCAGGAAGGCTTCCAAGGAACACACAACCCCTATGTTGATGGCAACATCTCTGGCCTTTGCATGACCTTCTGTCCAGTCTGTAGTTCTGACCAATGGCAGTCTTTTGTGCTCAACAACACAACTGTCTCTCACCACTGTTTTTGAATCCTACCATTGTCACCAAATGTGATGCCCTGTGCAATGGCAACCTTGAATAGACTAAGACTCCAGACATCTTCAGTCTTAAAAGAATGACTGGTTGGTGAGAGATTGAGATACAGACAAAATATTTGTAAAAACAGAGATTCTGTTTTAATTCCATTAGGGCCGAGTATATTTACAAAAGCAATTATTAGGTTTAGGGTTAGGGTGCCGTGCAATTATAAACCCAGTTAACTGCAGGAACATTAATAAAAATTTAAATAAAAATGAAAGGTCCAAGTGAACATTTACATTATATACAGTGGCTCCAAATTGAACGGTGGTTAAAAAAAGACAAAAAGAATCTTCTTTCTTTTTCAAATAACACAGTTCAAGAAGGACAGACAGAATAACAATAAAAAAGCAATAAATGAAAAACAGGTACAAAAATAAAATTCAGAAGCACACCACCCAAATCCCAGATTACTTCCACAAAAAGTAGAATTTAACTATAACACTCTACACAAAAGCACCTTTCTTCTTATTGCTTCATAAGCTCAGCAGTGCAGAAAAGACCAAGAAGTCCAAAGATGGTCAAAAGATGAACCCTAGGATAATGCACATGTTTTTTTTTTACTGCTGATCTTTTCAAACAGGACAGTCGTCATGTTCTGTATGTCTTCCTGCCTATACCTATCAGTGAAGATGTAGCGACGTCCATCATACGTCACTCTCTAATTAGGTAAATGTGTTCTGTTTATTCTTATTCACAGTCATGCACCTGCTACTGGTAAGTAAATCTGAACTCTTTAAAACTACACCAAGAACGTCACAGAAATAATTTTCTTATCAATGCCCATAGGCAGGCAACTAAACGTACATTCTACATCTTTCTTTGTAGCACTTGACAACCACTTTGTTGTCAGCCCTTTTAAACCCCAAGGCATACATCTAACCTGCAGTCGTCTGGAACAGTGCACAACCCATGAGGGGAAACCAAATGCTAAGCCTTTCCACTGCTGCTACATTGTCCCTCATTGGTTTGGTACTCTTCAAATACCTGGTAAGTATATTTAACCACAAATAAGTGGAAATAACTATTTACATTTTTATTGTAATGTTAAAAATAACTATTTACTCTTTCTCAGAAATTAACCTCTCACATGGCTTGTCATGTCTCCCCGATGCCAGGGCCTTGCAGATGCAACCAAAATAATGAAATTCCAGGACATCTATGTCCTCCTTTCTGCCTCCATTCACTCTTTCTCCACATCTCCCCGTCCTGTGTCTTCCTCTTTCACTCATAGGTATAACATGGCATTAATAATGCCCAGTGCTACTTTCTAAGCACTTCCTGTCTACTGCCCTCCTACTTCAACTGATTCTTGCTCCAGATAGCCTTTTCACACCCACTAGTCCCTTTGTAAGTCATCTGCTGATGTCACTGCACAGTCTTCCAGCTATCTAATCTCACACTATCATTAGGAAAGTACTGCAAATCTGTCTTGGAGTATGAGATCTTGTTTTTATGTCATTGGTATTTAAAAGGGTGCATAGTTCTTTCTCATCACACAAATAATCCCCATTTTTTGAAGCTGTGTGGCCAAGGCAACATATAGGCCCTTACCCATTCAATCTGTTTCACATTATGAAATACCCCATAAAACTTCTATTTCCTGGGATTCGATTTTTAAGATCATTTTTGCTTCTGCCAGAAACACCAAACTTCAGAAAATTCAATTTAGGTTTGTTCATCACCTTTATCTTACCCTAGCCAAGTGTTATGTCTGTCTTCAGATTCAAACTGTCATTTCTGTCAGGCAAATGTCCCTGGTACATTATTATATATATTCTGGGAATGCCTATTGGCGTATGCCCGTTGGTCTTCTGTTTCCAATTTTATCTCAGCTGAACATTCTATCAGCATTCCTTTTCATCCTTAAATCTGCATTCTGTTGGACTTGTAACCCCTCCAACCCCCCCAAACTCTCCACCCCAGTGAAAGTTAATTTCTCTGGGTTTAATTGCCAGCAGGCTGATTCTAGCATCTCACTAAAAATTGAGATTAATGGGTTTTTCACCTCTAACACTGCTAAATGGCAGTTTGTGGTGCAGTTAATCTTGAAATAGGTGTCCTGTGAACTTCACCAACACTATCCTGCTTAATCTTCTCATCCTTGAGTTCACAGAATGTGTGTATGGGGTATAAATATATATATGCCCTGGTCATTTAGGAGATTAATTTCTCAAGTTGGCTAACCAGCAGGAAATAAAGAGTTACAGATAGGATTAGAATGCTCCACGTGGAGTGTGGTCATTATTGATCCACTTGGCATTTGTCCTTTGACCATTTCTTTTTCTAATTTATATTAATGACATTGATTTCGGTTTAGTTTGTAAACTTGTGAAATTCGCAGCTAACACTAAAATTGCAGTAATGGTAGACACTGAAGAGGCAACAAAAACTATTTAAAAAGACTTTAAAAATTCACTTTAATGCAGAATAATGCAAAATGCTACGTATCAATTATTACATCAGTAATAAATACAAGATTGGAGACACTGTCCTACTGGAAGCAACCTCTGAAAAGGATTTAGAGGTGTATATGTTGACTTAACATTTGTATCATCTAAGCAATGTGCAGAAATTATTAAAAAGGCAAATACAGTATTAGGTTACCCCTTAAAATCTGTTGAATATAAATCGAGGGACATTATGCTTAGACTATAGCAAGACCTCATCTGGTGTGCTTGCGCAGTTCTGGTCACCACGCTACAAGAAAGACATAGCAGCACTTGAAATTGTGCAGAAGAAAGCAATCAGGTGCATTCCAGGATTTAAGAACATGTCGGACGTTGACAGATTAATTTTAACCTTAACTGTAACCCTGTTCATTCTCAAGCAGAGGAGACTGAGTAGGAACTTAATCCAGGTTTCCAAAATTCACAAAGGCATTGATTAAGTAGGTCCAGCAGAATTCTTTCAATGGCAAATGAGGTACTCAAGGACACCAGTGGAAATTAAGGGACTGTCCATTTAGGACTAAAGCCAGAAAGTGCTTCTCTATGCAAATAGTGGGAACCTGGAACAAACTACCAAGATGTGGAGTTGAAGCAGAAACCTTTACAATCTTTAAGAAGTATCTGGATGAGACAGCTTAGCTATTAGCTAAACAAACAAGCTTGATGGACTGAATGGTCTTATCTCATTTTTCACATTCGTTTTGTTCACATGTTCTTTAATTTATAGTTCTTAAGTGCCCATGACCAAAGTAAGGGACCTTATTGGCTCTATATTGGAACTAAAATTGAAAAAAAGCAATTTTTTTATCCAGACATGATGTTTGTTTTCTTCTATTAATTACACTCACAATTTTATGCTATGGAGCATAATCACAGTTTGCCTCTTTTGGAAACATAAAAACATGTGTTTTCTACCTTCCTTCTAATTGCTTTTTGGCTAACAAAAAATCATCTTTAGAATTCTTTAAAATGATTTCCAGCAAAACTAAAATTTTCTCAATACAGTTTTTGATCTAAAACAAACAGATGTGTTTTTGAAATTATTGCTATTTTTACCAATTCCAACTTAACGTTGTGATTTTTGTTTTTGGTAGAAGCTTTGTGAATTCTTTTAAACAGGCTATTTACAGGTTTTAAGTTTCCACATGATGGTGATAGAATCATAGTTAGCCTGCTCCGTACTATCAGGAGGAATCTACACTAAACCTTTGTCTTGTTTAGTTGGCTTTGACTTTCCAGGCTTGTATTAGATATCACTTTTGTCGACTACTGCTCCATCTGTTGAGATAACATCCTCTGATGAAATAGCCCAAATAGGGGACCAACTTTTTCACTCTGAAAAGGAATGTCAGTTTTGCTACTCATAATTTATTTGATCAGTTTTACTCAAGATTGTTTTTCTTTGTGAATATTGCACATCTTTTTGGATTAAAATGAAATACCCAAAAAAACTATTTTCACTAAATCTATATATATATAAAAGTCAATGTATGTATGTGTTTATGTATGTATGTCCCAGCATCACTTCCGAACGGCTGGAGCAATTGTCATGAAACTTGGTACACATGTTTCTCATTGGTTGACTAAAAATACCGTAGGGTGAAATCAACCCTAACCCTAACCCTAAGGGTGATCCTGCGGTCTTGTGTGCATGTTATCATCCAGTTGACACTCGGAACGACCATCAGAGGGCGAACTGGAGGTGACTGCCAGCATTCTTTATATTTGACACTGCGCCCCTGTTGCTTTTGAAATTAAATAGAGTTGGCCGGTTCTGAGCATCGACTGGATGATAACATACATACAAGACTGCAAGACAAGCACATTAGTGAGTCTTCATTGTTTGTTAATTTATTTTTTTAATTATATTTTTCTCAAACAAAAAAAAAATACTTTATTTTCCAGGTATTTCAGCAAGTTTTGCCTAAAGGTTGCCATTTGTTCAACTTAAAATAGAGGCTATGTGGCATTTAAAATATTTCATTGCAGGGCTTCGTTTGCGGCAAAAAGTTTGCTGTCCGCAGATCGACGTCAAGGGTGTATTCAAATAAAGTATACATATGGCAAATTTGATACCCTTGTGATCACAGCCATGGTGTGGATTGCATTCTTCAGGAAAAAACAAGTGCTGCAGTGTGTCTGTCTTGATTTTATTTGCCACAAGTGTAGCTGGCACTGCCCGTATAGAGTTAAACACATTCTCCATGTGTCTGTGTGGGGTTTTCTCCACTTCACCTCTCACTTCCCAAAAGCATGCAGGTTGGGTCAATTAGTGCCTCTAAACCAGGGGTGGGCAAAGTCAGTCCTGGAGAGCCGCAGTGGTTGCAGGTTTTTGTTCCAACCCAGTTGCTTAATTATTAATTTAATTAAACCAAATAGTGTAAGATAACTACACACAGGTGTAAATGGAAACAAGCCATTGTCATTTGAATCTTATTGCTAATAAGAGAATCGAGAAAATCAAGAAAATCGAGAATACAGCTGTTTATGCCTAAAATAAGCATTAAAGGTTGAAACTCCTAATGAGTGACACAATAAAAATGAAGCAGAAGTGTCACTTGAGCAATAAGGGCTTCTTATTAAGCAATTGGGTTGGAACAAAAACCTGCAGCCACTGCGGCCCTCCAGGAATGACTTTGCCCACCCCTGCTCTAAACTGACCCTGTTCAGTAAATGTGAGAATGCTATGCAATGTATTAGCACCTCATCTTAGTGCTCCCGAAGTAGGCAGAAGCGCACTTTGACCCTGATTATGAAAAGTGGTTTAGAATATAGGTGAATGGATGGACAACCATATTAACATCCATTAAATTACAATGGTGAATATCCATTTCAATATCTTGCTTATTTTCATGCTTGGGGTATGTTGGACTTTGCTGACCGCAGTTGCCAGACCATGTAAATTTAAATTTCTAAAAACCACTGAGCATATCATATTTACTGACACAATGCCATCTTTCCAGCACAGTCATGCTCACCCCTATTTGTGACCGGCAATAGCATGCTGCCTGACGGTGCCGGCACTGTATGAAGAGTTAACAGGTACACTGAGTTAAGCCACAGTCTCTACTCCTTTTTCTTTCTCTGTTGTGGTGTGGTATGTAAAATAAGATACACCAGACCCTTCTGTTGGTGAAGAATCCAAAACACCCGCGTTCCTTATTCCACATCACTGCATTATATGAATTGTACTCCTGGATGAGCATTCATTGGTTGTCAGCTCTCGTGCACACAGAACCCGCCCCTAAGACTAAAGACAAAAATCAAACTTCTTTGATTGTACCAGAGCAAGTCACTGGGTATGTCATATTACACCTCATGGGAGCACACCACGTCCTGCCTCTGACTGACTAGGATGAGGCAAATAAAGGCACATAATGTGACATTAGACTGAAGGGTACAAAAAATGATTGCTGCCCCATGACCCTGCCATGGATAAGCAAGATAAGAAGATGGATAAATGGATGGATGGTTACAACTCACACCTGATTAGACATAACATTTCAATATCAACAAATTACACAAATCATGGATTTTTATTTCTGGCTATAACAACAAATTCACCTTTTTAAATTTTTATCTAAGAGAACAGCAGTATCTCCTTACTTTTTGAAGTATGAACCTTGTGGGATTAAGTGCACAGTGTGACATTTGCAAATCCGTGCTGAAACTGAGGTCTTGTATTTTGAAAATTGTTGGCTGAACTCATTAGTTTGGTAAGAAATTCACAAATATTTAATGAATTGCTAGAAGTAAATAACTACAATTACATTATATTCATAAGGAGTATCAACCTGATCAATAACATCCCTTTAAATGTATTATTATTTTTGATTTAACATTTTCAAAATCATATTTTTATGCCCATTAATGATTCATGTTATGTTAAACTGTATGGCTCTCAGTCAAAATTGCTTACCAGCTTCCATTTAAATTTAATGATTGTTATAAAACCCAAAAAAATTGCAAGCAAAATCTTTAGCTTTAAAGGAAACCAATTCATTAAATAAGAAAAGTAAACATCATGCTTTACAAGGCCGCTGCCTGTTACAAACACATTGTAATGCATATCAAGACAGAAGCAACATATAAAGTACTTTGATCCTATCTTCAAAACAAGTTCTCATTATCTTTTAAACTGAGGCTTGAGGAAACAGTTAGTTTGCTGCCTGATCACCAAAACTGCATGAGTGTTTTGTTTATTTTTTGTTATTTGCAGACGGATAGTCTACAGCTAGTGCCCCACAGGGAATGAGATGCAGTACATTAGTGGCAGAGGAAATGGTGAAACCTTCTATGCTGTGTTTACTTTATAACCCTTTAAAAGCTTTTGGGCTTAAGAGACATGTTTGTGTGTGGGTGTGTGTGGGTGTGCATTTGTCCATAGTGTATGTATCTATTTTTACATGTTTTAATTATTTTTATCTCTTTATATTACAGTCTGTAAAGAAACATCAGTAAACCCTCATTACTATGAACTAAACAATTATAGATTTTTCAGTTAATAACATTTGGATTTTTTTCAAATTCCTTTTACTTTAAACAAAAAAAAAAAATAGCTATGATCACAGCCTGCAACACATCAAGGGAACGCAGATGTAATTTAAAGAAGAAATCTGACAAGTCCGGCTCTAATACAAAATCTAGACAAACAACCATATTGCTAAGCCTTTAGCTTTTTAAATTTCACTTTTGTTTTCCTGCATTCCCTTGAAAGATCAGAAAAGAGGCCAACCTTGCTTAATCTAAGAAATGGATTTGTACAATATAACATAAGGATTTTAATGCATAAGATGGAGGATTTAAAAGTGAAACACATATTAGCTTTAGCCCTCACTGAATCTGACATTTGGAGTGGAAAATTAAAAAAAAAAAAAAACATATATCCTTCAAAACAGAAGTAATTAAAAACTGAGTAATATTAATCTGCATACTAGAGCTCCATCCCAAGATGATCATATGCTGTACCACTTTGATGATTAAAAGCTGCACTTGAAAAAATACACTGGCATGTTAGCATCCAGCTCACATCTGGTCTTGAGCCTCGGTAACTCCATTAATGCTGTAACTCCAAGCTGCTTGCAAAGCAAGTGCCACTATAGTCCTTCTGCTTTGTTCATAATTACAGATATACTGCAATGATTTATAACAGCAAACAATCGGAAATATTGTATTTAATGTGAATTTTTCAGAAAAAACTACTTTGAAACATCTGGAACATGGTAAGATCATCTGTTCTCATATATTCCTCACATACCATTAATGTATCTGTTTATATTTGTTGTGTAATTAAATAGTTAACACTATTACTTCATACTTATAGGAGACTGGGCTGAAATCCTTGCTTGGGCACTCAGTTTGTGGGTTGTCTTTGAGAACACTGCCTTCCGCCCACATCTGAAGGAGGTTCATGTTGCTTTGAATGATCATTTTAAATTGGCCCAAAGTGAGTGACATTGGTGGAGTGAATCCTACATTGAACTGGTATGTCAGCTTTTCTAAAATTGGCTTCAGTTCCCTGGTACACTTAAGCTGGACAAATTCAGTAAATAAACTAATTGCTGGACAAATCATTCACATTTTATTTTTGCTCTTTTGACTTCAAATTTGCCTTGCCTCATGTTTTTGCCTAGGAAATGGACTGGCGATCTTTAGGGTCTGTGGTCATTACCTGACATCCTAATGAAGATTGGAAGGGGCAGTGGAGTTGTCTTTAGGTGAGTGGGGGAAACAGCTAAATCAAGAAGACAGACTGAAGATAATAGTGTGGCACCCAAGCAAGTTGCTCTTTATAGTAATTCTGTCAAACAAGGTTTTAGAATGTGCCACAATCACACTTTCAATAAAGAGTCTGCTAAAGAGGTGCAGGCGGCTCCCCTTCTGCTCCACAATTGCAGAAGTATTGACTGATTATTTTTACCACCAGAAAATGGTTCTATGAATGAGGCACACTGACACAGGCAGCAACTTGCATAGCTACAGCAGCCAAGTCAACTCTCTTTACAGCCGCAATCCAAAAGTTCCTGGAAAGCTGCAAGAATGACCTGATCCCAAGAAAGATTAAATAAAGGCACAAGCTAGAAAAACTGTTTAATCTGACAAGTGGTAGCTTTGCATAACATGCAATTTCTTTTTATTGTCTGTCTTTAGAAATATGTATTATTTTTTGTCTTGTTTAAATTTCTTTGGTTTTCAACATGGCATCACCCTGCATATCACTTTTTATGACATATGTGCTATAACAGTGGGTAAGTTTACACATGCACCATTTTCTATTTGAAGCAGTTTGGTGTCCACTGTTCCTTGTGTAGCCTTGACTTTGCATGGGAGGGACAGGAAACCTAGGAATTTAGCAATAATTTAGTTAGTGTTTCTTAAACTATTTTTTTCTTGTTGCGACCCAGTCTTGCCCTTCTTCAAGACCCAGTCTAAGACATCCATCAGATCAGGATGGGTCCCCCTTAGAAAATCAGTCATAAAGTTTGGCCCTCTTGGAGAATCGTCGACGACAGTCATAAGGGGCCCCTTGGACAGTCAGCACTGCTGAGCAATGTAGATTACGGTTTGCAAGACCCTTTCCCATTGACTACAACAGGACTACTCTTTGGGCTGCACAGGGCCACAGTGACCTTCCAATGTCTAGTGGATAGACTGCTCCAGCCCTGTAATGCATATTGTGCTGCCTATCTAGATGACTTTGCCATCGGTTCCAGCACCTGGGAGGAGCATCTGCACCACGTCCTGAGCGTCTGCATCATCCGCCTAAATGTTTGCAACCCAAAAAGTGGTAACCCATAGCCCATTTCGTGTCTCGACCATTAACTTTAAAAACTGATTTACTTTCTTAAATTTCTTAGTTTCTTAATCTAGTTTTTCATTTTTTGAATTTTAGATTTAACTCCTGTTGCTGTTTTGATTTACTGGCTTACAGATATCCATCCATTAATCTATTTTCATAACCATCTTATCCAAAGCCGTGTCAAAGGGCAGCTATTACAGAAAGCATAGGGTGCAAATCGAGAACAATCACTGGACAGGGTGCCAGTCCATCACAGGGCAAACACACACACACACAATCTGATATGTGTAAGCCAAAGTTTCCAATCAATTCATTTTTTATGCCCATTTTGTTTCATTTTTAATCATTTGATTATCATTGTTTATGTTAATATTGTTACTTCTTTTTATTATTTTCCTAATTATATTTTATTTCAGCTTTGTTTCTTATGTATTTTCGATGTGCTTAAATTGGTTTTCTTATGTTCTTTGTACTTAGTGGGTGGACCCCAAGAGGTGGGGCCACTAATATGGAACTGTCCCCAGCAAATTCCTTGAAGTTCATTTAATGCCATTTGGAGGTGAGTTTTGTGAGTAGTGCTGTTTCTTTGTTCACATTAGTTATTTGGATTTTTTACTTCTGTTTATTTGTTGACTCTACTTAATTACATTTTGTTTGCTTAGGGTTTCTTTTACGTAACTCTATTGTGCCTCTATTTGCTCATTTCAGCTTTCCTTTGTTTAATGCTATTTTTTAAAAATATATTTCATCCACTTTAATAAAATCCCTTTGTGCGTCCAGGTGTCCATGTGTGTGTGTCTTCTGGTGAAGTGCGCATGCGCAGGGTTTCTGGTGAAGTGCGCATGCGCGGGGCATGGTGCGATGCGCGATATTACTGTCAGAGAAAGTTAGAGGCGTTTTACGGAAATACAAACCAGTATTACTGCGAGAGGAAATTAAAGGTACACAATACAGTGACGCATATTACAGCCACATACAAGGCAGTATTACTGTCAGAGGAGATTAAAGGCATATTACCAACACGCACACATGTATTACCGCCAGAGAAAATTAAAGGTATATTACGGACGTACAAGCCAGCGGACGTACAAGACAGTATTACTGTCACAGAAAATTAAAGACACACAATACACGGCGGCAGCCCACGAAGAACGGTCAGCTCAGCAAGTAAACATCAACAAAAGAAAGGCTGAAAGAAAGAAAAATACGACCAACAAAAAGAATGAGGTCAAAGTCCCTTGCCATTTAACATAGACTGTTCCTACTAATGTTTATGCACTACTATTCTAGCGCCCGTTATTGTAACGGGCTAAATGACTAGTTTTTTAAAAAGATTCTTTGTTTAACCTATTATCCACATGCCAACAGTTTACGGTCATCCTCCCTCTTGTGGGTCTTGGGCTACATTTTGTGAACATTACCTATATATTTTTGAACTTTTGAAACTATAGCCAGCAAGAAAAGTAGAAACTCAGGCTGATAAGGATTTGGGCGTGATTGGTCATTTGCTTTGGCCATTTTTTGTTGCTATGTGACAAAACAAAACAACATACAATTTACCCAGCCTGCATTTCTTTGGACTTTGGGGGAGATGGATTACGAATATTTTCTTTTCTGACTAATCAGTTCTGACCTTCTACTCAGTATCTATGTATACCTGCACACTAGACAGACTGGACATTTTAATCCTACTTTATCTCTTTATTTTTGTATTGCCCTTGTATGTGGCATCATATTTTATCATTTTATATTTTCTTGTCTTATATTTATCTGTTGTATTCTGTGTTGTCCTTGTATGTTGCACCAATACTATCAAGACAAATTCCTAGTACACATTACTATACCTGGCCAATAAAGTGAATTCTGATTCTAAAGATTTGACTGCAAGCAAGCAACCCTTTCTTCCACTCCTATCAGTAATGCAGGTGAGTGAGTAATCATTGTCTTTACTGATTGATCCTTTTATCACAACAGTCATGATATACAAATTTTTGATAATCATTTTAAAAAGAAGTATATCAATATTAAAAGTCTCATTAAAAATAAAAGCACAAGCCATTTCCTTCAGGTATACAAAGAAACATTTTAAATTACTGTGTTTTTAATACAGTGCGTTCAATTTTATCTTTGATACTGTCTATTTTTCTATTATATATCATTTAAATGAAAGCTTCCTGAAGAATGGATTTATTTGAAGAGAAACTGTTAAAAGACTAAAAATAAAAGATTATGAGACTTCAATTCAAACAGGTATTTTATTGATTTAAGTGTTGTATTACGACTAATGAATAACAAATTTCTATTTTAATTTATGTTATACAAAAATCTATAAAGTTGCAGCTCAATTAGAATAGCATATATACAGTATGACCATTCAATTATTTCACATAAAACCCACATCAAATTAAATCTATTGCTAACTCAGTAATGTGGAATTTCTAGCCATTCTTTTCAAAGAAAAAATAAGCAACTTAGAAGGTCTAGCTAAGTGTTGTTAAATATGGGATGCACATACTGAGCCAAAGTCAGACCCAATCAGTATACGATTTGATTGAATCAGATGGCTAGATTCTAGGCAGCCATAGATCTGCTTGAGAATGATAAGTTTTGAAGAACAGGTAAATGGCCAAACATCAAATTTGCCTGGACAGGAGCAGGATTGTTGTTGCACAGATATAAATTAGTTGCCACTTACCATGACACAGTCATCACAGTGAAGGGCATGTGTGACTCAAAACATTGTATTGCTATGTTACATTTCTTAATGTGTTAAATTATTAATTATTAGTGTTTGTAAGAGCTAAATCTTCTAAGGTAATATTAATAGTAAATTTAGCCAGATTTTTGATTAATTTAAACTCAATGTAGCCTTCATATAGATAATAAAACAACCTTTTTACCCCCCCGATAAGCCAACAATTTAATGCAATGTTCTTAATTCTCTGCTGTATTTCTATATTTAGACAATAAAATGATCTCAGATTGACGCAAGACAGGTAGAAAGAAACATGAACTGTTAGCCTTAAAGGCATTTAGGGCATATACTGTAGGTTTCATATCTTATGTGTGTATGTAGGTAAAACATAGGTCCATAGGTTTTCTTTTTTGCATGTACATTACCAATTTCCTTCTTTATTTTTTGTGGGAACTGTTTGCTATAAATTTCACTAAAACTTTTAAATTGAAGACACTTGGATTGTGGAGTTTTTATTTTTGTTTGATGAGTTATACTAATTGTTGGAATGCGAATTATAAAAAGACATCCCTCAGTGCTTTCTCAAATGAATCCCTCCCTAATAAACTTATCCCTGATACTGTAACTTGAATTCTTCCCACTGTAAATGGAGTATCAGTTTTCTAGCAAACTGGCAACCAGGGGCGGACTGGTCATTAGGGCATTTGGGCAATGCCCGGTGGGCCGCGGACTCTGGTCTGGTCATGGGCTGGCCGTTTCATGAAATAAATTTTATGTACTGGTTACTGTTTGACATTAAAATTAATTTTCTGAACTACTAAACTACTAAACATTATCTGTCCAGTACTACGATTTATATAGTCCTATATAATATACCGTATTACATTATCAAGTTGTTTTAGTTGTCAGTACCCAACGTTGCAGCAAAAAATTTGGTCAAAACTGTTTCGATACCGCTACATTTCGTTTGGCATATGCATTATTGAATTTATTTTATCTCATATCTAGTATTTAAATTCTTCGGTACTAATAATTAGTTTAGATTATGTATTATGCATTTTATTGTTCTCTCGTTGTTGACGTGAGCGATAATTAGTGGTTTTCAGCTGCGATTATTAGTATGATGAAATAAACTTATAAAGCACAGGATAGGAATTTTTCATATTAGGACGGAACATTTATAGTTTATCGTTAAGTTAATGGAACATTTCTATCATGTGAGGTTTTCATTATAACCTTGGTTATAATTTATTCCATTGTAAATAAGCAGTTTGATTTTCGAGTTGAAAATAATTGTTTCATACCTGTCATCACGTACTTTGCTTTAGGCTGCCTAATCGCCTATATGGGTAATTATTTGGCATTGAATTAAGTAAAGTTCTATTAACACCCACCCACTCATGACCTCGTTCTCATTTGACCTCGTATCATTGTCGTTCATTTCAGCCATTCACTGTCTGTTGCCAAATATGGATGAAGCAAAACAGACAAGGAGAAAAGGTGTGGCTCAGAAAGAACGTGATCGAACAAAAAGAAACTGTCAGAAAGTTCTTCAAAGTGCAGAAACCTTGTGGATCTGTTCAAAGGTACTAATACTGGCCCCCAGCCGGATGGGCCTGGTGAAGTTAGCGAACAAGGGAATGAAGAAATGGATTTGGTACCTACCATTCATGAGCAATCACCAGAGCAATCAGAAGATAAAGCTGGACCATCAACAGGTTTAGTGGAAATGGGTGAATGTACTCTAATAACGTGTAAGCCGTGTTACTAAATCTTTATTTTTCATTACACTTTATTTCTAAGCATATCATCAAATTTTAAGTTGTGTCTAAACAACAGTGTACAGATTAAGTTTGACAACAGTTTAGATAGAGTTCATATCATAGGCTCATAGCAAGTAGTGAGCCGCGTACTCATCACAAATTTTAAGAAAATTACAATGAATAATGGGCCGAGTGGGTCGACTTTGTCACCTCACTCATTGAAGGATGCCCGGGGCAGTTTTGAGACAAGTCCGCTCCTGCCAGCAACAATACATTTGTGTGGGCTTCCACCTCTCAGAAAGTCTCCATATTAGCACAGGTTCCCCTGAAAGCTGTGTACTTTTCCTCCTACTGTATTCCTTGTACACGAATGACTGTAGGTCCACTGATCCTTTAGTAAAAATCCTTAAGCTCGCTGATGACACCACCATTATTGGACTAATTACTAATGGTAACAAAACAGCTTACAGAAAGAAGGTGTCTTGTCTTGTGTCTTGGTGCACTACCAATAACCTGGTCCTCAATACCACCAAGACAGTGGAAATGATCAGTGAATTTTACAAACAGCAGTTACAACCTCTCCCACTAATAATTAATGATTCTGCAGTCAATATGGTGGAATCCTTCAAGTTTTTGGGCACAACTATCACAAATACGTTCAACTGGGACATTAACACCACTTCCATCACTAAGAAAGCCTAGCAGCAGTTGTATTTTTTACATCGTGGCGGACAGCTGGGGATCCTGCCCAGCCGGGACACCTGGAAGGACCAGGAGAGGGACAATACATCCCCTGGGCCACAAGAGGGCAGCTGCCTTGGTCTGCATGGGACCAGAGCTTAGAAGCTCAACCCTGTTGGGGCCCGTGGCCATGGCCAGGGGGCACCCAGAGGATCATGGAGCCTTGGACCGCCGGAGGAGATTCCAGGCACACCCGGTGCTTCCGGTGCTCATACGGCACTTCAGCCACACCAGGAAGTGCTGCTGGAAGATCATTATAAAAAGGGCCGCCTCACTCCTTTCGGGGAGCCAGAGTCAGGAGGCAGAGAGCGGAGCTTGCGAATGGAGTAGTGAGGGCGGCAGTAAAGAGAAGAGTAACGGAAGGAGGAAGAAAAGGACTGCGCTATCGTTGTGGTGATTATTGTACTGTGTGTGCTGTGCTTTAGAAAAGAACTGTAAATAAACGTTTGTGTTTGTGGACATCTGGTGTCACATCTGTCTGTATCTTTCACAACACAAACAAATTTCTAACAGCATGTTCCTTTTGTGGACAACAAGCAGGGCCTGCTCTATTCAAATGTTAATGCGTTTAAATGTAAACTGGATAGGTCGGACCACATCATATTCCACCTGTTGTTGATAGCAGTAGCTCTCTATTGTCCAATTCTGAAGTTATCATGTGTTTTTGATGAGTTGTTGTTTGTTTATTATAATACACACTGTGACGGATGGCAGGGATGCCTCCATGCTGGAAGGAATGGGGGAGCCAACCTATCCAGAGTGTTACCTCCCCCGGAGCAATAGATGGCAGCCCCCCAGGTTGCAGCAGTGCCTCGAACTCCTGCAGAGCTTCATGGAAGTTGGAGTTGGATACAGCCCTGTTGGGATCTGGGGGTGCTGCAACAGCTTTTGAGCCCTGGAGAACAGCTCTTGTGCCACACCCGGAAATGCAGGCGGAAGTAGGGCAACGAGCACCTGGAGCACTTCCTGGTGCCTTATAAAAGGAGCCACCAGACACCACTCTGGGGAGCCAGAGTCAGGAGGAGGGAGACAAAGCTTGCCTGGAGGAGTGGATGAGAAAAAAGGAAAAGAATTGTGTTGTGCTGTGTGCTGGGGACTGTATTTGACTTGTGGGAAACGGGGGAAGGTGTTTCCCACAAGAGAAAAAAGAAAATAAATATTTTGTGTGCTTTGCAGTTGTGTCCTATGCCTGTCTGTGTCGGGGTTAGCCTTTACAACACATACATTATAAGTATATCTACTCTCAATTTAAATAAGCTTGGCAAATAAATTAATTGCTGGATGAATCATTCACATTTTATATTTGTTCTATTGACTTGAAGTTTGCCTTTCTTCTTGTCTTTAACTCAGAAAAGACTGACAGCTTTAAGGGTCCATTGGATGGTTTTTGCACATGACAGTGAAATTGCTTTTAGGTGAACAAGAAAAATAGCTAAATCAAAAGACGTAATATATGTTGTCTCAGTATGTGTTGTGAATCAGGCCTCATGTGAAACTTCCCTTTCAAAAACAGGCCTGAGAACACATATAGGCCTCTTTGGCACAAAGTAGACCTGGCCCTAAAAATAAAGAAGCAGGCTTTGTGGCCTGTATGCACAAGTTGCACTAAAACCTATACATCTCAAAAAGGAGAGGCAAACCGTAAAAATCCTGCCTCAAAAAAAACAAAAGATGTTTATTTGGAAAAAATATTTTATTAAGGAAACTAGTCTAAAAAAACCAAAAGGTCAAAATTGGCTAACAATTACAAAATTCAAAAATACTTGATGAATTACAGAGCCCCCGAGTACGGAGCCCCTGAGGGGATTTTTCTGATGCACACCAAATACTTTCAAGTGCGCACCAGATACTTTCAACTGCACACCAGATAGTTTCAAGTGAGCACCAGATACTTTTAACCGCACAGTAACTGAAAAGGGGCTCCATACCTATACATAATTTGTGATGCATATTAGTTGTGTTTTATAGTTGCACTTAGGAAAAATGGAAATTGGAGACTTTATAGAAGTATACTTTCAGCTTGGTCTTAAACACAAAGACATAGTGTTTGTTCTTGCAGTTCGTCATGCATACATTATCACTGAAAGGCATTTAAAACATATATTGAAGTCTAAAGGTCTATTTCGTCGTAAGGTCTACAGCAACATTGAGGAAATTATTACATTTATACAGCAACAATTGCAAAGTTCAGGTCAGCTTCATGGCTACCAATGGATGCATGCAAAATGTCAAAGAAATGGTTTGCATGTGAAGAAGGAAGATGTTCGTCTGATATTGAAGGCGCTAGATCCAAGAGGAGTTTGTCTTAGAAAAGCCAGAAGACTCCATTGGCGTAACTATTTTGCAAGAGGACCAATTTATACTGTATATGGCATTTTGATACTTATGACAAACTTAAGCCATTTGGTATTTGTATAAATGGTTGCATTGATGGGTTTTCCAGAAACATTATTTGGTTAAATGCATTTACTACAAGCAGTAATCCAAAAATTGTGGGAGGCTAATTTGTGGAAGCTGTAGAAAGACTCAGAGGTTGTCCTAAAATAGCCAGAGGAGATCTGGGTACTGAAAATGTTTACATCAGAGATTTTCAAAGGTTTCTCTGCTGTAATATAAATGTACGGAGTGCCATAGACAGCTACTTGGACGGAGCCAGAACTGCCAATCAACGAATAGAAAGTTGGTGGGGACTTCTAAGGAGGGAGTCAATGGAATTCTTCATCTCTTTGTTCACTGATCTGAAGGACAATGGCATGTTTGATGGATGCTTTCTAGATAAAAGTATTCTTCAGTTTTGTTTCATGGGAATTGTCCAGGTAAGATAATTAACATGAAACACTTTTTTTATTTTTTAATATACCACAAGCATCGCTACTATCTGTTATTGTCTTAATAACTCTTGTATGCGTTTAAAGGAGGTCATTTTATGCTATTATGTATGCCTCTTTGTCTTGTATATGTCCTTTAGAATGTACACAACCAATTTTCTGTGACATGAGTGAACTAATCACCTGCATTTTTAAATTAGGGCACTTTACTTTTTTTGACAGAAAGCCGCAACACTTACAGCGAGTGTAATGTGTGTGCCTGAAGAATGTATATGATGGTTTAGCGATGTCACATGAGACGTGATAGCTGCGAAGAAAAGAAACCCTTCTGAGTTTTTAGTCCAATATGCATGAAAGAAATGTTGCTTTCGCAAAGAGAAGCTGTTTACAATTGAATGCATTTACAGAGTGTTGTAGACAACTTATTGATTGTTTATGTCTTACAGAGTGGGCGATGACAGCAACTATGGTATCCAACTAACAGCTAGAAGCAGCACAGCTATTATTTAAGATGATGCCAAAAAAAGTTATTAGCTGAATATATCCAAACAAACGATTCAAATGCATTTAAAAGAATGTATCCGCTGGGCCGGGCTCATGCAAAATGAACGATCACCTGGATTAGTTTAAAGCACCGGTCGTAACATGTTACCGGTATTCGAAAAAAACAAGTATAACTGGATATTTGGGCTGTACCGTTGGCTTCGAGAGTTACAGATGCTCCACGTTAAACAGTTATCAAAGCACAGTGCTGTGTTTAATATATTACAGATGGGTGTAATGTTTCAATTGATAAATAGTACATTAGCTAGCATTTGAATCAAAAGGAACAGGTACTTGTGAGGCGCTTACCCAGTGCTGTACCATTCACATGCTAAATCATATGCAACCAATTTTTGTAACTGTTTGGCAATCTTGCGGTTATATTCACTTAAATTATAGAATGGAGCTCAGTAAGTGTTTAAACTCTGACAGTTTTTTAAAAAAAAATCTGCAAATACTATATCACTTTGCTCTCATTCATTGGTAGTGTTAATATACTGTATGTTGTGTAATTTACTGTACTGGTTTATTGCTTGCATAATTTGAACTATATAAATATGATTTTATTATTATTGTTTTACTTCCTTTGTTTCCATTCAGATAGCTTTGTCTTCATTTAATTAAATATGTAGATGGTACTGTTGCATTTATCTTTTTATTCACAGTATTTAAAACCTTTTGTCAAACCTGCTTTATGTACCCTCAGGTATCAAACTCGTCCATTCATCCAACCATTTTCAAACCTGCTTCATCCTGACCAGGGTCGTGGAGAAGCTGGAGCCTATCCCAGTAAGTGTAGGGTGCAAGGCAGGAAACAATCCCTGGATAGGGTGATAGTTCATCACAGAGTGAACACACACATACACACACACAAATGCACACACAGACATTAGCACCAATTTAGCATCTTTCTGTAAATAGTTTTGTTCATTGAATTCAATAATCAGCTCTCCTTTATTGACAGTCTTTGAGTATGGTATATGCATTTGAGGGTTGTATTTTATGTATTGCATTTTATTATTGCTTTTTATGTAAGATACTTTGTTTCACATTTCACATTTAATAAATCCAGTTTATTCTGGTTGGTAGGCTACATCTATACATATTAATAAAAGGCAAAGCCCTCACTGACTCACTGACTCACTGACTGACTGACTGACTGACTGACTGACTCACTCATCACTAATTCTCGAACTTCCCGTGTAGGTGGAAGGCTGAAATTTGGCAGGCTCATTCCTTACAGCTTACTTACAAAAGTTAGGCAGGTTTAATTTCGAAATTCTACGCGTAATGGTCATAACTGGAACATATTTTTTGTCCATACACTGTAATGGAGGAGGCGGAGTCACGTATCGCGTCATCACGCCTCCTACGTAATCACGTGAACTAAAAACAAGGAAGAGATTTACAGCACGAGTCAAACGCGGGAACGAAGGTAAATGACGTTAATTTTTGACTGTCTTTTAATACTGTGTAAGCATACATATTAACACATGTGCAGTTAAACGTGTGCATTTACGGGGTGATTTCTCAGGCTTAAAAGCTCGCCTTTTATCAAACGCGGGGACAAAGGTAACTGACGTTGTTCACTGTCTTTTAATACTGTGTAACCATACATATTAACACATGTGCAATTAAACGTGTGCATTTACGGGGTGATTTCTCAGGCTTAAAAGCTCGCCTTTTACTAAAAAGGTAAATGCAAAACTATTTTCAATCAGTTTATTGAAACGCTCCCGTTAAGGATTGCAATAACATATTCGCGAGATAAAAGAACGAAGTAGGGGGAAATGGAGGAACAGCCGCAAACAGCGAAGAGCAAAAAATTCATTAAACAATTGAGAAGGGAGCGAGTGAAGCATACAAGCATGTTCATAAGGGAAACAAAGCACGGTGTAAAACGTAAGTTTAAATTAAGTTTATAGAAACGCTCCCGCTGCGGATTGCAATAACATATTCGCGAGATAAAAGTTTAATGAGAAGACACGAGGTATAAACGAACCACACGCCGTGGCGCAACGTTAGGGGCAACAGTTTCAACCATTCTATGATCTGCTTCTCGCAACTGAAAGACGGCACATGGCGGATGTTAGCCGACTTGCTGACCGCAACGTTAGGGGCTTCAACTCTGGCGCTGACGCCACATCTCAGTGCCAACACTTTGCAGACTCTACTTAAAAGACACGCCCTCCTCACTGGACAGTTAAAAAGACCAATCAAACTAACGATGACATCAAGTATTACCCAATCAAAAGTAGGAAAGGAGGCATCTTCATAAAATGCGTGTGGGATGATTTGCATGAGACGCTGCTTTAAAAAAAATGATAAAAAAAATACGGGACAAATCCCGTCCAGTATTAATTCAAAACGGGCCGCGCAATTTCATTCTCAAATGCGGCACGATTCCGTATTTTAAAGGACGGGTGGCAACCCTACAGTGCCAGGTAACCACCCATATAATCACATTCTGATTCAGACTAGGAATGCAATGAATGTAATTACCCCGATCTACATACAAGGCGAAAGTCTTGCAACATTCAAAGATGATGGTTTGGGATAAGTATACCATACAACATAAAAGAGCTTATGAAGCCTTGAACCGAAAAAAGCAAGATCTCAGAGATCGTAAAAAAAAAAATAGGAGGTAATGTCGTTTTACTCGCTGTAGATTTTAGTCAAACATTACCAGTTATTCCACGAGGGAGACCAGCAGATGAACTCAACGCGTGTTTAAAATCCATGCTTCTCCCACGCTCGGTTATATGTCGCGTGTTCTCGGGTAGGTACACCAAAAAATGTATACATTTAAGCATGTAATGGGCAAACAAAAAATGAGGTATACTCGAAGGCACTGCAGTAGTACTTAATGTAACTTTACTTCTTAAATGTTAATGTTTTACTGTTTAATAATTTATACGCTTCTTATATGTTGTTCAAATTCTTTTAGCAAAATACCAGTGACAGCGCAATGCACGATAACATGGAGTGAATACACCATACGCATCCGCCCACGGCCGCCCTGGTGTGCGCAGATAGGAGTTGATTCTACAATAAAATAAAATAAAGATAAAAAGAGTATTACAATCATCACCCATAAAGCGGATAGTAGACGTGACGTACTATATGTGTACCACATTTCAAGTGTATAGGTGAAACGGTTTGCGAGCTACAGGTGATTTAAAATCCTGGACAGACACAAATTGCCACGGTAGCAAATTACAGAAGAAGATTTTACTGTTTAATAATTTATATTTATATGAAATGTGCTTCTTATATATTACTTCATATTCTCATATGATAATGATGTTAATGTTTATATTGATTTCTATGTTATTGAAACTGCATGTATGTGTGTATATGTATGTATATATATATATATATATATATATATATATATACACTAGCAAAATACCCGCGCTTCGCAGTGGAGAAGTAGTGTGTTAAAGAGGTTATGAAAAAAAAAGAAACATTTTAAAAATAACGTAACATGATTGTCAATGTAATTGTGTTGTCATTGTTATAAGTGTTGCTGTCTTTTATATATATATATATATATATATATATATATATATATATATATATATATATATATTTATATTTATAATATACACACACACATAAACATTTATATACATATACATATATATACACATCTACATATATATACACACATACATAAACACACACATAATACTTATTGACTGAAACGGGCTTTCACGAAAAAAGTTAGGGCTTTGCTACAGGATACACCCTCCACAAGTTAACCAAGTAAAAATAAAATATATATTTCTGTTTTGTTTAAACCTTTTAAGTTCGTATACATAGCCCCATTTGGCTGTTTAATTTTTTTTTTCTTTCTTCAGTAATATTTAATCTCCTTAAAGAAAAAGAACATATCTAAAAATCGAAACCCTCATTTATAAAAGTTTGCTGCAGATGACTTAACTGAAAATAAATGAATAGTTCCTATTTGTATAATACATATTTATCTATTTTACTTATGCCTTTATTCCACCAACTTACAACATCTGAGGTACAATTTGTTACATTACTTTTGTTTTTTGCAGCACAGGCAGGTGAAGTGACTTCCTCAGGGTCACACAGTGGTGTCAGTACCAGGATTTGAACTGACAAGCTCCGGGTTTGCTGAAATATTACTGAAGAAAGAAAAAAAACGAAAACGGGCAAATGGGGCTATGCATACAAATGTCCATCCATCCATTATCCAACCTGCCATATCCTAAATACAGGAGCCAATAAGTAGATATGTATATATACAGTATATATATATATATATATATATATATATATATATATATATATATATATATATATATATATATATATATGCAGTATATATATATATCCATCCATTGTCTCCCGCTTATCCGTGGTCGGGTCGCGGGGGCAGCAGCTTGAGCAGAGATGCCCAGACTTCCCTCTCCCCGGCCACTTCTTCTAGCTCTTCCTGGAGAATCCCAAGGCGTTCCCAGGCCAGTCGAGAGACATAGTCCCTCCAGCGTGTCCTGGGTCTTCCCCGGGGCCTCCTCCCAGTTAGACGTGCCCGGAACACCTCACCAGGGAGGCGTCCAGGAGGCATCCTGATCAGATGCCCGAGCCACCTCATCTGACTCCTCTCGATGCGGAGAAGCAGCGGCTCTACTTTGAGTCCCTCCCGGATGACTGAGCTTCTCACCCTATCTTTAAGGGAAAGCCCAGACACCCTGCGGAGGAAACTCTCGTTCTTTCGGTCACTGCCCATAGCTCATGACCATAGGTGAGGGTAGGAACATAGATCGACTGGTAAATTGAGAGCTTCGCCTTGCGGCTCAGCTCCTTTTTCACCACGACAGACCGATGCAGCGCCCGCATTACTGCGGATGCCGCACCGATCCGCCTGTCGATCTCACGCTCCATTCTTCCCTCACTCGTGAACAAGACCCCGAGATACTTGAACTCCTCCACTTGGGGCAGGATCTCGCTACCAACCCTGAGAGGGCACTCCACCCTTTTCCGGCTGAGGACCATGGTCTCGGATTTGGAGGTGCTGATTCTCATCCCAGCCGCTTCACACTCGGCTGCGAACCGATCCAGAGAGAGCTGAAGATCACGACCTGATGAAGCAAACAGGACAACATCATCTGCAAAAAGCAGTGACCCAATCCTGAGCCCACCAAACCGGACCCCCTCAACGCCCTGGCTGCGCCTAGAAATTCTGTCCATAAAAGTTATAAACAGAATCGGTGACAAAGGGCAGCCCTGGCGGAGTCCAACTCTCACTGGAAACGGGTTCGACTTACTGCCAGCAATGCGGACCAAGCTCTGGCACCGATCGTACAGGGACTGAACAGCCCCTTATCAGGGGGGCCGGTACCCCATACTCTCGGAGTACCCCCCACAGGATTCCCCGAGGGACACAGTCGAATGCCTTTTCCAAGTCCACAAAACACATGTAGACTGGTTGGGCAAACTCCCATGCACCCTCCAGGACCCTGCTAAGGGTATAGAGCTGGTCCACTGTTCCTCGACCAGGACGAAAACCACACTGTTCCTCCTGAATCCGAGGCTCGACTATCCGACGGACCCTCCTCTCCAGGACCCCTGAATAGACTTTTCCAGGGAGGCTGAGGAGTGTGATCCCTGTGTAGTTGGAACACACCCTCCGATCCCCCTTCTTAAAGAGGGGGACCACCACCCCGGTCTGTATATATATATATATATATATATATATATACAGTATATATATACAGTATATATATATATATATATGTGAATGTATGTATGTATATATCTATGTCTATATATATATATATGTAGATATGTGTATATGTAGAAATGTATATATATATGTATATGTATATATATGTTTATGTGTGTGTGTGTGCATATTATATATATAAAACACAGCAACACTCATAACAATGACAACACAATTACATTGACAATCATGTTACGTTATTTTTAAAATGTTTCCTTTTTTTTTCTTCATAACCTCTTTAACACACTACTTCTCCGCTGCGAAGCGCAGGTAT